>NW_009219130.1:6715-6966 GCF_000690835.1 Fulmarus glacialis
GTGATGGGGGATCATGCAGTGGCAGTACCTCTTCCCCTTGCAGATCCACTGGGAAGCCTCCCCGGAGAAACAGATGGACTGCCTGCAGAAGGGCAAAAACAACAAGGTAGAGTTGGTGGGTGGGTGCTGGGTGCCGGGGAGGGGGCACTGCTTTCCCCAGCTTGTAACGCCTGTCCTCCCCCTCTGCAGACTGAGTGCTTCAACCACGTGCGGTTTCTGCAGAGACTGAACAGCACCCACCTCTACGCCTG
>NW_009219131.1:0-298 GCF_000690835.1 Fulmarus glacialis
CAAAGTGGTGTTGGGAAACCTGGTGGAGACAGGGCTGAGCGGGACGGCGGCTGCGCTTGGTTTTGCAGCAACAGCGCAGGGCATTGCAGGCTGCTTCCTCGCCCACTGCCCCGGTGTCTTGCAGCGAGGCCCGTTCCCAGGGCTGCCCAACGGGGCTGCACCAGGGTCCGGTAATAGGATTAGGGGCCTCCTCGCCTGGTCATCCCATCCTAATCCCGCCGGGAGGGGAAAAGTCAGGCTGGGACAAAAGGCATTAGCCGTCCGCGCCTGGTCATGGCTCGCTGACCTCTGCGCAGGC
>NW_009219132.1:0-287 GCF_000690835.1 Fulmarus glacialis
CTGTCCATTAGTCAGCAGCCAGGAGGTGAACCCCTGAACCCTCCGGTAGCCTCGGGCCGGGAGCTGTAAGCCAACTCCGGCCGGGCGATGGGTCCCAGGGGCACGGCACCGCATGTCCATCCCTACGCTCGCAGCCCGGCCACGGTGCTGGCCCTCGCTGCGCCTCGGTCCCCAGCCCGGGCTGGACAAGCAGCCACCGCGCTCTGCACCGTGCCCACGCAAGCACGGGGAGACAAGCTGCCCCACTGAGCCATCTTCTGGTTTTCTATCTATTTTTAACATTCCTG
>NW_009219132.1:302-644 GCF_000690835.1 Fulmarus glacialis
GTGAGCGAGCGTGATCCTCCCTTTACTCCTGCAAGGATCGAGTTTTCTGCTCCAGGGTGATGGCTTTGCCACCAGCCACGCTGCCTCTCCAAATTCAGTTCAAAGCATCTTCCGCAGACAGCTCTGCCTTTTCGCTCTGGCCATGCTTTTAAACAACTAGGGAGCAAAAAAGTAGTATTCTCCTGGTTGAAATGTTGTTTTGACACTCATCCCAACATTAGTTTAAGCCCTCACGTACTAATGTAACAAAACATAGAGTTGGACAAGTTGTATTAATGTGCATCTTAAATCTTAAAATAAAATGAAGTACCTCTAGCGTCTCTGAGGTATCTTCCAACTGCA
>NW_009219132.1:675-3447 GCF_000690835.1 Fulmarus glacialis
TCCATGCTTGAAGAGTGATGCTAACACCGCTCTAACGATGGTAATTCCAGTCATTTTTGAAATGTGAGGCTGATTTCTAAAGTGGAGATTTGTTTACCTTTACAAGGTACAATGAACACTCACCAGGGAATGGTATCTTCTCATGGACCGGCTTTTTCCTTGCTGGAAACGGTGCATTCAGAGAGCAGTGCTGAGCACCCGGGAGCCTTGCGGCGCCTTTTCCCCAACAGCCTTTCCTCCACCTTTATTTATTAATTCTTACTTTTTCTGGAGTCCAGCCGTGAGCGAGACCCAATGCACGACGCCTCAACGGGAGGGCGGAGGAGCAAGCTTCGTGCTCGAGGCCCCATTTATCCCCAGGGATAAATGCGCCGCATGGAAACGCACCCACAACAGTTTGCTCCGATTCCGTTGAGCAGTTCACCATCCCGCATAGCGAAGGATAGGCCGATCCAGCTGTGCTTTCATGGTTTCCACAGTCAAAAAAAGCCACTTGAATCTTTTTTCCCTCTTTTTTTTTTTTTTTAAAGTGCTGTAAGGTGTCTCAAAGCAAATGGTAAAGTATTTATGGCAAGCTTCCTTAGAGCTCAAAATACGAAACTAATAACATCCACGAGTCCATCTGAGCCCAGTTGCATTTACATCAAGGTGGAGAAGTTAATATCAAAGGCTAAAAATCAGAATAAGGCCATCAGCAAGATACTGGGAACACACTCTATGTTCCTTGAAATCAAAGGTCCTGTTTCATCTGGGGATTTTTTCCTTTCCCGATCCCAGAAAACTTGACGAAACCTTAGTAGCTGACTTCCATAGGAGCAGGCCCATAAGGTGTAAGAGCTATTATCTGTGTTGGCTGAATAATTTATCTGCAAAATTAGTAGACTGCCTGCGATAGAACTGGTTGAATTATTCATCGGGAATAAATTATCCGAGATATTTAACACTTCTTTCTGTTTGCGAAGGCTTCCTGAAACAATTCTGGTTCTGTGAATGCATTCGTTATTCATAAGTACGCAGTGAATAGATTATGCAAACAAATTTCAGCCTATGGGTTGTTTGTGAAACATTCACTTCAGCTCTAGCTATTCATGGCTGTGACTGATCACAGAGACACATGGTGCTCTCTCCCCTCCTTGATTGGAGCACAAACTTTTAAAACAAGAGAATAACAAATGACAAACTGCAAATGATGGATAAGGACTAATGAATAATGCGCTTTCACTGCAAACTTTCAGACAAGTGATCGGTTGTGCCAAAGTCTGTGAAACTCTAGGGAATCATAAACATTTTAATGAATAAACTATTGACTGCTCAAAGACACCTAAACAAAAGACAATAAAAGTGTTGCAGACAACACCGGAGTTTATATCACTGTATACAAAGTGCACATTAACAAAAGCTTAACATTTTTTGCCATATGCTTCCATAACCTTTAAAATTTGGTCCCTTCTGACTTTCTCCTGGTTCGTGCTGGAAACTCCACCGCCGATCTCTGCCTGCCGACCGAGGCCTCTAATCGTGCCGTCACTTAAGGACACGAGTAACTCAGTGAAGTGGAACTACTTAGCGCAGAAAGTCATTTATGTATGCATGGGCCCTAAAAACATCAGCCTGATTGCAGGTCCGGTGATGGAGAGAGCCCAGTCCCTCAGTCCCGTCGCCTGGCCTTACATGATTATATTGCACGCTGAAGGTCTGTAGCCATATAAAGATGTTAAAAAGCAGAAAGCAAGCTGATCCTGCAAGCTTGGCCACTGGAAAACTATTTCTAGTTTGAGACTCGTTAATATTCATCACCTAGGGCTTTCGGGATTGCTCACTTCTGTGCGTGATCTTTTTGGCACAAAGAAGGTTGGTTGTGGCGGTTTGCTGGTGTCATGGATCATCTCAAAGCCAGGAGGGTGAAAAGCAGAAGGAATAACTCTGATAGCAAACTCCTCTCTCAGGTTCAAGTAAAGAATGGTTGCTATGAACTTAAAAGGCAGAGATAAAGACAATAACTTCCACTGTCAATTTTCCTTGTTTATCAAAGGAGAAAATCACAGGAGGGGGAACGTATCGACATTTAATGCAAGGGGAAAGCATGTAAATAAATGTGAGTTTAGGCATAGAAGTCTAAAAATGACTATTGATGGATGGTGAAACTGAAAACTTTCCAGAAAGGCAAGTACCTGAGTGCTGACAATGGGGCTTCCTTACAGCACCGAGAGGCAGGATGCAAAAAGCCAGATGTCAGAATTAAGGAACTTTTTAGCCACATACTTCCCAAAGTGTTAAATAGTGATACCTGGGCACCTAATGGGGATTAGCAGTGGCAGCAAGAACTTCACAATAAAAACAGCACAGTTCTTGGTTTTTATCCAGAGACAAAGAAGAATTGTATATATACATTCACAACCACTGAAGTTTATAAGATAAATGTAATTTGGAATTTTTAACTTTCTGAGCACCCGCAAAACCATTTTCAAAGTGAAGCACACAAAAGCCAAAGCGCATGTAAACATTCATCTCCGAAAAGACCTGCTTTGAGTTAAAGTTTTGTCATTTCAGAGTATTTTCACTTTGACGGGGACGTGCAGAAAAACCGCAAGGTGCAAAGAAAATCCTCCAGCCGGGTCTGGCTGGGGAAAAAAACACGGCTCATCCTCTGCAAGTCCAGACTAACCGCTTTCTTGCAAACCCCTGCTCGCAGCGCTTTAAACTCACGCCGCAGCCCCTCCGGCCGGAGCGGGCCGGTGACCCCTCCACCCCGCGCTGAGCACCGACCCTCCC
>NW_009219133.1:0-6276 GCF_000690835.1 Fulmarus glacialis
GGGGGGGGGCTCCTTTGATGTGAAAACACACTTTTCCTCAAATGAAACCACGGATCTGTTAGCACAGGACAAGAGACCCATTAAATTCTAAAAGTGAAGATTTCAGCCCAAAAGATGACACTCTTTTTTTTTTCAGTTGTTAAGCTCTGCAAAGGGAAAAAAAATTGTGTGTGACAGAAATCATTATTTCTGTCAGCAATAGAAAATACCAAGTTTCTCCGGAGCAAAACAAAGTATTCCCTGCAAATGACGTTATAAAGAAAGTTGTAAACACAGGCTCCTTATTATTAACCTCAATATTAACCAAATCCACCTGATGGGGGGAAAGTACTTTGTTTTACATGCTGAGGACCCATTAGCTAATTGCCATAGAAATCCATCATTTTATATAATGATTTAACCCTTGCAGAGCTGTCAGGCTGGTGGAAGAGGGCAGTGGTTTTTTTGACCGGAGCTGTAAAAACCTCGCGTTTGCTTTCATTCTCTGCGTCCACGGAGAAACCAACCCCATCAAATTTAAGTTGCTTGCTTCAGCAGGTGACGCGGGAAGACCTGCTGGTCCCTGGTAGCCCCTCGCACCGTCCCCTGCTGCTCCCACACCTCCTTCTCCTGTCCCCGTCTCTCTTTTCCCCTCCCTGGCGTTTCTCTGCCTCCTTTCCTCCCTGCCTGCTATCGCCAGCTTGCGCAGCCCAAAGCGGGAGCTCCTGTCCCCGGCCGGTGGGGAGGAGAGGAAGCTCTCCGCCAAGAGAGGTGGGGTATGGCAAGGTGGGGTATGGCAAGGTGGGACATGGCAAGGTGGGACCTCCCGGAGACTCAAATAAGTCATCCGCAGCCAGCAGTGCTGCAAAACCCTCTTCTCTCACGAGCCGTGAGCAGAAGAAGCTTGAGATGGAAATTGCTGGAGTCTGACGACGATGGCAGAGACAGCCCAGAAGAGGCCAAAGGGCGGCTTTAAGTCATAGCTCCGGTTGCAAGGACTAGCTGGAGCTCTGTGCCTGGATCGTCAGCAGGAGGAGGCTGCAGCGGGCACTGCCCGCGCGTGTCGCACCCTGCGATGCTCCGCAGCCCATCGGATGGTTTGGGGCTGTGCTTCTGACCACCACAGCCACCTGCCGGACTCGTGAACCGCTGGCAGAGAAAACCTTCCTTCAAACGTATGGCTCCATTAGAAACGTTCCTCAAGGGACCATCAGCATTAAAAAAACTTCCGCTTTCCTCCTTGGTGGCCTCTGTAGTCTCCAGGGCACCCGGTTGTAGCCCCAAAAGACACCCCAGTTCACAAAGCACTTCGGGGCCAAACCCAGAAGGGACGCGGTGGTGCGCACAGCGAGCCCGGGCAGGCAGCCCACTGCTGCGCATCTCCAACGAGCATCCAGCCCGGGAATCGGGTGGCCCATCTCCAGTTTGGGACGCGCCAGCAGGGTCCTGCTCCTGGGTGTCCCCGAGGCAAGCGTCGCGGCTGCTGGAGCCCACCGGACAGGCATAGCTTGGGATATTTTGTGATACCAACGCAAAAGGCTTGGTCACGGCGCTTTCTCTTCGCAGCAGCATTTTCCACGCAGACCGTGCACGCGTGTGCGTGCATGTAACACGTGTGTATGCCGTGTTCTCGGACAGGCACTCCCTGCTGCGACAGAGGGACTTCTGTGCTCCATTCTGCCAGCTGCAATAAATTTCTTTGCTAGCGCTGTTCGTCTGAATCGAATATGGTTTATTTCATTTTAAGAAGTTGGTGGGTTTGGTTTTTTTTTTTTCCCAGGAAAATGAATGTTAGAGCCAGATAAGAAACTATAGTCTGCTTTCAAGAAGGTTACAAGAAAACTGCATCTTGCATTACTAATCCTTTATCTTTCATGTTAACAAAAAGATTACTGACATATTTTTGAATGAAAGAAAATAAAATAGCAAATGCATCTAAAGAACTGTGTAACTTTCATGCAACACACAAATCGGTTGTTAAATGTGGCAAAAAAAAAGGAGGGGAATGAAGGGAAAATTCATAATACATTTCCCTTTGTAAAGTGAGCAAGCCAACTTTCTATAATAAGAGAAACTAGTGGAAGACTAGAAGATGCTCTTTTCATAAACGGAGAACGATGTTATTTTTACCAGAGGCTGGATTCAGACGGCAGAGGAGGAAATCTCCCTTGCCCAGGTTTTCCAGGGAGGGGATGAGGTGGTGCCAGCCCCAGGGCAGCCGTCCTGCCCTCCTGGGGGCCGGGGAGCCGCATCCCCCAGCCCCTTCTACCAGCCTTGGCTTCAAAAGAGGTGTCAGTCTGCCGAAAATCAGATGCAGGGTGAACAAGTCCCACGGCACGGGCCATCTCCGGGACAGACAGTTGTCACGGGGGACCCGGACGGTGCCTCCCTCCGCGGTGCATCGCTCTGTCCCCCCACGCCAAATCCACCCGGGATGAGCTTTTCTGGTGCTTCTCTCCCCAAATCTCCCTCGAAATCCCAGTCCTGATGCTCAGCCCTGCTTTTCCAGGAGAAAACAACCCCCTGCCTTGGCACACAGTGGTTCATTAGGAAACCCATAATTGAATTCCCTGACCATTCAGTTCTAAAACCCCTTTGATCGAGAATTAGTTAATTACATTGGGCCCAGTATATTCCTTGTTACAAATTTTGCCCATGTCCCCCAGATATGCGATTGCAGGCTCCGCTCGCATTGTGTCCTTTGAAATGCATTTATGAGCCTTTGAAGCTCTCCCCCCCTTAATGATGCATTGTTCGTTAATAAGTCGCCCGTAACATTTCCCCATTAGGAAATAGCTGTCTGCGACTCACTTTGGCTTGAATGAGTAATAATAATCCCAATGTAATTGATAATGTTGGAGAATAAATGGGGATAGGCGCTACCTGGAGAATTGGCTCGAGCGGGGCGGAGCGGGAGAGCACGGTCCCTGCCTGCATCCCCGCCGCCGACCTTCGCTCCGACCGCCGCGCTCGCCCTGCCAGAAATCCGTTTGACTTTGAGACGGGGGCTGAATCAAAACTCCCGGCGGCAGATAAAAAGCTGGGGAGATGACAGGTAGAGCGTCTCGGCGTGGGCAGCCGTCTCTGCCTCCAGCCGGGGGAGCGGGAGAAGCATGCCGGCTTTCTGGAGAAGGTGAGAAGAGATAAGGAGCATCTGGAAGCGCGGCAGGAGAGGAGGCAGATGTGGAGATAACGCCCGAGATGGGGAGATTGCGCCTTGCTCGTCTCAGCAAGGAGGGGTTTAATGAGGAGGGGCGGGGTGCTCCACAGAGCAAAGGTGGTGGAGCCCTTTCGTTCTTCTCCTTTAGGGCTGGAGTCCGCTTGTGCCCTCTCCAAGCAGCAGCATCTCGACAAAAGGCCTATCCCAGCCTCCCCCCAAAAACGTCCTTCTCCCCAAGGCTTTGCCCCTGGCCACGCACCACAGGAGCCGCGCCGTGGTCTGGGTCTCTGCCCAAATAACCTCCCCAGCTGCTTGCTGGGGTGACCGGCCCTCTTGGGCACCCTGCACCCCAGCACTCACAGCTCCCTGCCACATGGATTTTGCCTTCCTTTTCAAAGAATTACATTTTTTTCGGGTGTCGGCTCTGCACCCAGGTGGCAATACTGCCAGGGAAGACTTCCCCGCAGTGTCTGAGCAGATGTCTTGTCCTGGCTGGGAGGGCATCTGTAGGCTCACACTCCTGCCATGGAAAGCTTTCCTTGCTAAAACATCCCTGTTTAATTCCAACCAGTTTGAGACTAAAAAAAAAGCTGAAAACCATATATAGGAAACCTGCAAGCGGGATGTTAATACCCGCCGCGCCAGGCAGGAGCGTGCGGGGAACAGTAATGCAGCGGGTTGGATGCTCTTGCATTTTGGTCCAGCAAGGGGGAGGTGGAAGGGATGCTCTGCCTGCCTCTTCCCTGCTGCTTCCCCCTGCAGCCCCTACGGTTCTGCAGGGCAAAGGGAGCCTGGAGGCAGCACATCCCTCTGGCCGGGTGGAGGTCAGCACCCAAAGTCTCCAGGCATCTGTGACTGTGTGGTAGAATTTGCTCTCCAAGGGACCAAGAGCATCCAGAGAGACCCAGAAGCTGAGCTCGGGTCAGTCGCACGAGTTGACCGGGTGGAATGTAATAGGTGCTGGGAACTATCAGAGCCTTTCCTTCCAACACCCTTCACTGGAGGTGTTCAGCCATGCCCGTCACGGCAGCACTTTTCACTTAAAAACTGACCTAAAATCAAGAAAGCTTAAACAAAAGGGTCAAATATCTCCCCCTCCTTCTCCATCCAAACCCAAAGCTATTGTTTTGGATTTCTGAAAGCATTGTTTTATTTTAACTCCTACCAAAATATCCTTAAACTGTTCTTTTTTGCTTCGACATCCTTCTCAAGCCCCCCCGCCCCAAGCACTGGTCCCACTGCACATCGCTCTGGCTGCGCATTGCCCCCTCTTGCACATCCCTCCGCTTGTACATCCCTCATTGCACATCTCTCCGCTTGCACATCCCTCCGCTTGCACATCCCTCCGCTTGCACATCCCTCCGCTTGCACATCCCTCCGCTTGCACATCCCTCCGCTTGCACATCCCTCCGCTTGCACATCCCTCCGCTTGCACATCCCTCCGCTTGCACATCCCTCCGCTTGCACATCCCTCCGCTTGCACATCCCTCCGCTTGCACATCCCTCCGCTTGCACATCCCTCCGCTTGCACATCCCTCCGCTTGCACATCCCTCCGCTTGCACATCCCTCCGCTTGCACATCCCTCCGCTTGCACATCCCTCCGCTTGCACATCCCTCCGCTTGCACATCCCTCCGCTTGCACATCCCTCCGCTTGCACATCCCTCCGCTTGCACATCCCTCCGCTTGCACATCCCTCCGCTTGATCCCTCAGGTTGCACATCGCTCTGCTTGCAGGTCGCTCTGGCTTGAAAACCGCTCCTCTTGCACCTCACTTGCACGGTCTTCTCTCTTCCATTTGCTTCTATTGCCCTCTGCTGGGGACTGTCAAAGGGAAGGCTGATCCCCTGGGCAGTGCCTTCTCCTCTCCGTCTCTCTCTGTAATTTCGGGGGAGCCGCAGAGCCCCAGGTTGGGGTGCCAGCGCCTCCCCGCAGCAGTGATCCCCCGTCGCCACTCACACGTCCCGGCGAGGCAGCGCTCGCCCACGGCACTGCATACCCACTCGTGGGCACAGCCAGCCCAGCACGTGGCCAGCACATCTGGCCGAGGGGACACGTGGGACCCGTGAGCAGACACCGAGGGGTCTCCAGGGTGTACGTAGATGCGTGTGAGATACAAAGCAGCTCGGCTCTGCTATTGCATCTACTTGCGCACAGCTCGAAAGCTCTGTGCGCCCTGAGCTGGGACGGGCTTTCCCCGCAAGCTCAAACCAGGATGGACAGAGCTGGTCTCGACCATCTCCTGGAACTCTTTGCTCTGTGCAACCTTTGCATTTCAGCCAACGTCAGCTGGGGATGCGTAGGGTGGCTCACACATCAAAGAGAGGAAAAGACGATGTCTGGAAGGGCCGCACTGGCAAAATTGAAGCACGTGCCGTAATCACCAGTGAGGGCCTTCAGAGACTGCCCAGGTATGGTCCAAGTGGCTGAACCTGCAGGGCCTTTGGTTTCAGCGAGACCGGCTCCAAGGGAACCAAATGGCAAAGAAGTGTTACACTGAAGTGACATTAATGACCTTTGCTGGTGGGGGAAAGGGCCTGCATCAAGATGGCTGATGCCTCAAGACAGAAGAGCATCAGCAAACCCAAGAGAAGACCCACAAAACCCACCAGGGGCAGCACGAAAGCTCAGGCCGCGCCAGCAGCAAGCAGCAAGGAGGATTTCAAGGGAGCATCACCGCTAGAAGAGGAGGGCAAACACGGAGCATGGGCTCATCTTGTCACACCCGCCACGTCTGGCCGAGCCCCTGCTGTGGCGGTGGGGCCAGCAAGCTCTACTGTTAGGGCCTGGGAGCAATTTGGGGGGGCAAAGCTGAACGCGAGTGTCCCAGTGGGGCCGTGCAGCAATCGCTCCGAGCCCAGGCAGAAACCCGAAGATGTGATGCTCCGTTGCAGAGATAACCGCGCCCCACGCTGGGCTGCCATCAGCCGCCTCAGAAAAGGAACAAATTGGCAGCATTCAGAGGAATATTCTTCATTTCCAAGCATATAATTTCTGTCCTCTGGCAAAAAGTCCCCCCACCACCACCGCTTTTTAGCAGCTTTTGCATTTTATAGGGTTGAATCCAAGGTGGAAAAGGGGAGGAAAGAAACTGGAGACCGGTTTCCTTCGAGAACTGGGGGGATTTCGGCGGCAGGG
>NW_009219133.1:6308-7273 GCF_000690835.1 Fulmarus glacialis
CTCCCGGGCGGCACGGGGAGCAGCGCAGGTCTGCGCCCGGAGATGGAGGGAAGGGACGGGCCAGCAAGGATGGATCAGGGAGCAGGAGAAAGGGAAGCCACCATCCCACCAGCCCTCGTCGAGGGTGTCCAGGGGTCCCCTGGGGACGGCCAGCTTCGAGGGGGACAGTCTTTCTTCCTTCAAAGCAGTGCCACCGTTCCCCAGTCCCACCTGGAGCTGCTTCTCCCCAGCGCTGGAGGAAAAGTTTGGAGAAGAGTGGCACAGGGAGGAAAAGAGGGAAAAATAGCAGGCGGGTCTTTGGGCACCAAGGGGATGGAAGTGAAGGTGGCTTCAAGATTTCAAAGCCAGCCTGTGGCCCTCGGCCATGGCCAGCACCGGACGGGCTGAGGAGGGGAGACAGACGCCCGCCCGGCGGTCTCCGCTTCCAGAAGTCCTCGCACACCCGCCAGATTACAGATGATGGAGGAGAGGAAATGCCTTATACCAATTAATTCCCAAAGTGTAATTAACATCTGGGCCAGCTCCGTGTGATCCCCAGCTGCTAATGAAGCATGGCACCGCTTTAATTCCTGCTACGCCGCACCATCTTCTTATTAAATCCAGGAGTAGGTTCCATCACATTTCCCTTAAAGGGAAAAAGGAAAGAGAGAGAAATGGAGCAGGATTTGTCTCAATGAAATGTGATAGATTAGAGTTTGCCGGATAAAGAAAGTAGGAGCGGGGGGAGGGCACGAAAAGTGAAATTTCGTAGGTGTGTGCGTGCGCGCGGGCGTCCGTATATTCTCTCTCGCAATGACCTCCTTGCGCCCCATCCATCAGCCCGGGGTTGGCTTATTCTAACTAGCAGAGTCTTGTTCTCGAGTCTAACAGGCCCATCAGACACAATCTGCATGCCAATTACCGGAGCAGACCCCCTGATACTGCAAAATGGAAATGAGCTGTCAAGCAAAAAACAGCATCAGCAG
>NW_009219134.1:0-485 GCF_000690835.1 Fulmarus glacialis
CTTATGTCCTCGTGCGTCCTCGTGAGTCCGCGTGCGTCCTCGTGCAGCCTTGCACAGTCTCATGCACGTTTCTGTGTCCTTGTGCAACCTCGTGCGTCCTCGTGCGTCCTCGTGCATGCTTGTGCGGCCTCGTGCGTCCTTATGCATCCTCGTGCACGCTCGTGCACGCTCGTGCGTCCCCGTGCAGCCTTGCACAGTCTCATGCGCGTTTGTGTGTCCTTACGCGTCCTCGTGCGTCCTCGTGCACGCTTGTGCAACCTCGCTAGTCCTTGTGCACCCTTGTGCAGCCCGGTGCACCCCTGTGAGCTCTTGTGCACCCCCGTGTGTCCTCGTGCACCCCCGTGTGTGCCCCCGTGTGCCCTCGTGCACCCTCAGTTGTCCTTGTGCACCCTCGTTTTGTCCTCGTGCACCCCCGTGCACCCTTGTTTGTCCTTTTGCACCCTCGTTTGTGCTCATGCACGCTTGTGCACGCTCGTGTGCCCTCG
>NW_009219135.1:0-601 GCF_000690835.1 Fulmarus glacialis
ACCTGATTCTAAATGTTTATAAAATACCTGCGAATACACTTCAGTAACCTCTCCTGTTTGAAAATGCCCGTCAGCAGCCGAATGATATTGCTGCTTTGACCCTGACAAATTTAAAAAATTTAATACATAAGTGGCTTTATCTAACATCTCCTGAGGCGTAGTTCCCAGTGGATTCCCCCTTTTTTGTTTATCAAGAATCAGCTTTAAGGAAGGGTGAGCACGTTCCACAATTACTTGACCTGTGGGTGAATGCGGAATACCCGTAACATGGTACACGCCCCATGCCTGTAGGAATAATAACAACCGTTTAGAAACATAGGCAGGGCCACTATCCGTTTTTTTTTGGGGGACCCCCAATACTGCTAAGCATCGAAGAAGATGCTTGATAACATCACGAGCATGTTCACCCGTATGAGCTGTTGCAACCCAAAACCCAGAAAAGGTATCGACAGACACATGAACAAAGCGCAAACGACCAAAGGAGGAAACATCAGTGACGCCCATCTGCCATAGTTCATTGGAAATCAGTCCCCTGGGATTCACAGCAGCTACTACTGGCATTGGCGTGAGCCACTGACAAGCCGGGCAAGGACCAAAGATT
>NW_009219135.1:639-1221 GCF_000690835.1 Fulmarus glacialis
AAACCTGCTTCCGTAAGGAGCAAGCATTCTGATGAAAAAATTCATGGGATAATTTTGCTTGTTCCAAACGACAAGGCAGGACTGCCATCAGAGTGAGTGCATCCGCGGCAGCATGACCAGAAATGAGCGGTCCTGGTAAGTTAGTATGAGATCGGATATGCATGATAAAATATGGAAATCGTCTAACACGCAACAGCTGTGCTAACTGTATTAGCAAAGAGAATAGTTGCTTATTATCTACTTCTCGAATAAATGCAGTCTCTATGCACTGTACCATGCCTGTGACATAAGCTGAGTCTGCCACTATATTAAGTGGTATTTGAGAGAACAATTCAAAAGCGCAAACAAGCCACTGCTAATTCAACTACCCGCGTAGATCCAGGTAGACAAGTAACATCCGAAGACCAGGCGGCCTGATCTGCCTCCTCTACTTGGTCTTCAGACGTTTTCTGTCCTCCCGGCATCTTCCATACCACTACAGCTTTACCTGTTTTTCCAGATCCGTCAATGAAAACAGTTTGCGCCTGTGGAATAGGCGCAGAGCTTAATAGTATGCGTGGCTGAAGTGGTAGAGACTGCAAG
>NW_009219135.1:1919-2647 GCF_000690835.1 Fulmarus glacialis
TCAGAGTAGTGAAGCAAGTAGTAGCAAGCCGCAAGGCTTGTGGACACACATGCGACTCGAAGAGTTTCCAGCCTAGATATTTCCAAGGAGAAACTGACTGTACCTTCTCTGCTGCTATCTGAAATCCGTATTGATGCAATTCTGTGGACAAACACTCAAAGATTTGAGAAAGATACGATTCTGTCTCAGCTGCCAACAAGAAATCATCCATATAATGATACAATGCAATATTCTTATACCGTTTACGAATTGACAAAAGTGCTTCTCCCACCAGTATTTGACAAGTGGTAGGACTATTCTTCATGCCTTGAGGTAAAACAACCCAATGGAACCGTTGCATAGGTCAATCATTATTAATTGTAGGAACAGAAAAGGCAAACTGAATACAATCTTCTGGGTGTAGATAAATTGTAAAAAAACAGCCTTTGAGATCAATAACTTTTAAACGCCAGTCATCAGGGATCATGGTAGGATTTGGGGTCCCGGGCTGCAATGCCCCCGTGGATACCATAATGGCATTAATAGCTCACAAATCCTGTAACAATCTCCATTTCCCTGATTTTTTAGGTATGACAAAAATAGGCGTGTTCCAAGGACTGGTGGATGGCACTATGTGTCCTAATTGTAATTGCTCCTGTACTAATTCCCAAGCTTTTTCTAGCCTCTCACCTTCCAAAGGCCACTGATCAACCCACACTTGCTTGTCTGTAAGCCAAGTCAGTTTCAGG
>NW_009219136.1:0-23235 GCF_000690835.1 Fulmarus glacialis
TCCCTCTTTTCGTAGGACAGTAACATGGGAAAACTCACCCGGTGCGTGCTTCGCGTTTCACATAGGACGACACCCCCCCCGGTCGAAGACAAGGACCAAGTCCTTTTCTGCTGGCGTAACCTTCGGGGGGCTGTGCCTCGGGTGGCAGCAAACAGGTTCAGCTGAAAGCGATCGGAGCCCCACGCCTCGCCTGCGAGGCATTTACCAGGGTTTTAATCTGTCCCGCCCACGCCGCCTTGTACAACAGGAGGAGCCGAGGGGACGCTCGGAACCAGCGCAGAGTTCAAAGGCTGACAAGTCGGTTTTAAAACGTGAGAAGGAGTTTCCCGCCCTTGTAAAGCTTGTAAACATTTTCACACCTGATAATGTTATAAGCAAACATTCCAGTAGGAAAGGCTACTAAAGAATTATCCTAATGCTGAGCACATGACAAAAAAAAAAAAAAAAAAAAAAAGCAATGCCTCACTTACGACAGCCCCTGCACTGGTTAAAGCAGGGTGGGAGAGGAGGAGCGAGCAGGCTGTATGACAAAGTATGTACAGCGGGGGCAGAATAAGAGTTACTAAGGCAATCACAAATCCATCCTCTAACGCTCAAGGGTTTGATGCTGCGACCTTAATAACTTTCATTTGGCATGTCTTTCTATGTAGTTTCCTGCAACTATTTTGGGGGGCGGGGGGGAAGTATTTTCTCTTTTGTATAATCATAGCAAGACTCTCATTTATCATTAGAGCAGTATCTACCATCGCAGTCAAAAAAACCCCCCAGTACAGAGCAAGTGGCCAGAATAAGCTGTTACCAGCTATCTTGAGAGAACTGAAAATGCTTGTTGGTTGTGTGGGCTGGCGCCAGCTGGAAGATGCCCTTGTTCCTTCCTTCCTCCTCTGCCTCCTTGACCCACGGAAAATCTCCTGCTCAACGCAGCGTCAACCAATGGAGATCTGAAAAGGTTTGGGGGGCTGCGCGCAGGGATTTCTGATCTGGTAAGAGGAAGCCTGCCCTGGCACATCACGTATTTTCAGCTCAGTGTTACTGCCTTGGAGAAGGGATGGTTCTTCATCAAGTTCTTTAAGAAGTTCATATCCTGTTAGTAAGTTTGCCACCTACCAAAGTTTCTCTGAGGCGTGCAAGTCTCAATGAGAAGATGGAAACTTTCAGCAAAAAAATTTAAATGCTTTTTTTTGTTTGGTTGTTGCAAGAAATAAAAAGAAACTCTTCACCATCTTACAGCCCTTAGGCCTGTCAGATCTCATGCTGAAAACACTAACAGGGATTCACAAAAGTCACCAGAATACTGTAAAGTGAAGAGTGCTGATACCTCATGGATAGAGTGGCTATCAAAATGCTTTACAGTCATGAAAGCTGCTTTGTTTTTTTTATGAATGCTGATAGCACCTTGTACTTTATATAAAAGTTCAGCTGAGATTTTCAATTATTTTAAATATGTTAGTAAGCTGTTTATGAGATAGGTAAACATTGCTCAGAGCACTCCTGGTATATACTTGGTTTTTGTTTGCTTTTCCTGATCTTTTTACTATCTGATCTTCCTGTCTCAGGCTTTGTCCTTCTACCCTCCTGGGGTTTTTTCAGTTCCAATCCCCCTCTCCTCTTCATTTATTGTCTGGAAGGAAACAGACAGCTATATTGGGATCCACAATAACTGCTGAAAAGAAGGCTGAGAAAACCATGTTCCAGGAATCCTGATGTTCATGCTAAATCAATATGGTAAGCTATTCCCCATCAAGCTCTTTTTATCAAGTATTGCAAGATTATTTCTCTGGCCTGCACTGTCCGGGCTCTTGTGGGTCATGCACCCATGCCTGCACTGCTCCAAGTCTCCTTCCATGACCCTGCAAAGGTGCAAGCTGAGCACCTCCTATTCATGCTGCACATTTAGGGCTGGAATATCCCAAAGTGCATCGTTTAGGCCCCCAAGTTGACTGAAGGAACAAAAGCATTTTTTCCCCTATCAAAGAGAAGTTGGCTAGATGATTTTTAAGTCTTTTTATTTCTAAATTCTTGCTAATTTTAGGGTGTTAAAAAAAAAGGATTTAAAAAATTATCTGCCATGGAACATGTTCAAATCACCAAAGAAATAACAACTGTTATTTGTTGTTGTTTAAATCAGCTGAAACTGTAAATGTTACGAACTTTTCACTTAAAGCTAGGAAGCGGTTGCAAATACTGTGGGCAACTGCTGTCCTCCACAGTTACTGAAAAATGGGTGAATAACAGAAACCTGATGCAAACAAATATAAAAGAGCTCCTTCACAAGAATATTTGGAATGAGTCCAGAAAAAATTAATTCTGAACGTGGCTACTGGAGGCTGCTCACAGTACATTAGGAAAAATTGCTTTATTCTAAATAAACTACAATTTGCTTTCCCAACATTATTGTGGAAGAACAAATGTGTTTACTGATAGTTTGAAAGTTTGGCTAGCAATCAA
The DNA here is from genome assembly GCF_000690835.1 of Fulmarus glacialis. NCBI lineage: Eukaryota > Metazoa > Chordata > Aves > Procellariiformes > Procellariidae > Fulmarus > Fulmarus glacialis. The sequence continues at coordinate 2,449 of NW_009219136.1, forward strand.
AATGTTGCAGAATGAATGCAAAATCAAATTCCAGTTGACAGATTAATACAGATTTTCCTTCCATATGCAGAACTGCTACATAAATAGATATTAAAGCAGCTCCAGTTAATAAAATATTGAGAGCTTTAATTTAGTTCAATATCACAAAATGTTTTATATGATTTGAATACAGAAATCATGTTGGGGAAGCTTAGGAAGAAACAATCTTGTGTTAATTCTACGATACCACAAAAAGATTTGGTGGGCATTTTGCTGCTTGGGTATGTAATGGATCCCCAAAAATGCAGAAACGCAAAAATAAAACTGAAGAAGAAAAGGAGTTAGTGTTTTCCAGTTTGAGAGTTTGGCATGCGAGAAGTTAGGATTTGTTAAAATAGAAGTTAGTCTGACAGAGATTTTTCTGCATTATCTGAGACCTCACAAACCTTACACCACTTGATTATATGATATTGTATGACAGTATGACAGTTGGTAGCAGTAATTACAGTAGTATGCAGGCAATTTTCAGCTTGGTCTCTTTTAATCTTTGTTACCTGCGGATCTCACCTCTATCATCTATTTTTATTTTTAGAAAAAAAAAACCCGATCTTTCCAGAAGTAGGAAAAATTAAGGCTTTCCTTCTACTACTTCTACAGCTGGCTTTACAAAAGAAGCCATCTTTGATATTGCGGAAGGAGAAGTCAAGATTTGGTCCTCAAAGAGCAGATGGGCAAATTTCCATTTTAAACTACATACTATCTTTATTGTATGTGTGGTTTTTGGGACATACAGTGGTTACTGATTTAATTTTTTTTTTTTTTTAAATAATCAGCCACTATTATCTCACAGTACAGTGACAAACTAAGCTTAGATGAAGGCTTTGCTGAACTATTTGTGGACATAAATTGAGGCAAAACTGAACAGTTTTGTAAGTTTTTTCTGGACTTTGCTGTGCTATTAATGCTGCACTGTTAACACATCTCATTTATACTTGTCGAGTAAATTTGCTCGAAGTACTTAAGTGTTTGCATGAGCAAGAACAACTTCTACTCACAATCCTTAAGAGACTAAAAGACTTGGATTAAGTGCATTGTCTTCAAAAGTGCTAAAACAATCATTCTCCCTCCTAAACACTCTTTTTCAAGTGACTATGCCTGGTTACTGGTTAGTGTCATTTTGATTAGATAACGGTAAAGAGATATTTAGGTGTTCGGCGGCTTTCAAATAGCATTTTGCATTCACTTCACTGGATGAATGACAGAGAAGCAAGTATAAAAAAAATGCCATTAAATCAGATCAAGTTATATGAAAATTGCAATTTAAATAGTATAATGCTTTTTTATTTTGGCAAAACATCATATTATGCATTTTACATTTTCCCTTATCACTTTTGATGCTGTTTTACGAAGTAATAACGTTTTGCACAGAAGTGTACCTTTCTGATGAAAAAATTAGAGGACACAGATAGCATTCAGTTTACTTCTAGAAGCTATTTCCTTATTATATCTCTCCTCAAAAAAAAAAAAAATTTTTTTTCCAATTCTGCTGTACAAGGAGTTTTTATGGAGCCACAGGAATAACATCACAGTCCTGCCAACAGAAGGATCATTGTAATTCTACCTCCATTTACACCCCTAAAATAAAGCCATCAACTATGTATGTGAAATTTGAATAAAATGGATGGAATGTATGTTCAGAATGATTCAAATTCCTTTTCTGTATTATTTGTGCATAGCCACTCACAGCCAGAGGTGGTTCAGAGGCACTGAGGTATGAGGTAACTGATGTAGTCCAGTTTGCAAGTGCTCAGAGGAAAAAGAAGTCCATGAATATTGGCCAAGGGTTCTGCATTGCCACTCATCAAACTGAACTACCAGCTACGTGGGAATGTACAGATTGCCTGTGCATATGATTCAGAGCCTAATTGCTTTTCAGGGCAGATTTCTAAACTTAGACAAAAAACAGGATGCCATACCCCCAAGAAAAGTACAGTTTGGAGATACTTATACATGAAGTTGAAATGCTGTTATTTTATTCTCAAAATGTTTAGTATGTAACTCTCTCTCTAATGTAAACAAGAACACCAAACGAAAATACTAATTTTGATTAAGCTGTTATCTATAAGGCAGTGAAAACCAGAATATACTCAGTGGCTCTCAACAAGTGAGGAAAAGACACACAAATAGTAAAAGCACTCAAGAAAACTAGATGTGTTGACTACTGGCTTGTGCATACAGCTTTCCCACTGTTTCATAAACAAAGCTAAGCACTTATGATAGTGCTGTGTGATTTTTTAACTAATAAAACCATCATCTAGGAGAACTGGTATTTTTTCTGGTTAGGAAAGTCCTGATCTGATGCGTGTTTTCAAGTAGAAAGCAAGAGAACTCAGTGGGACAAAGCAATTTCTTTCCTATGCTCTCCTTGGATAACAAATAGAGACCACGTTGCCTAAAGAGACTCGGATCATCCCAGAACCATCAGGCTGATGTCCACATGATGCTAAACAGCACAACTAGAACAGATGCTGGAATACACTTCTTTTTTCCTCTTTATTTTTAAATTCTCAAGATTGTAAATTGCATGAGAAACATGATCTTTTAGGTACTTGATTTTTAAAAATTTTTTTATTTTCAACCACAAAAAGCTGGCATGAGGACAGAACAGTTATCTGAGAACTCAAAAGTGTTACTTCAGAGCAGCCTCACTTCCTTGTAGCTGACCATATTGGATCTTAAAAAAAATAGGAGAAACGTTTAGAGCGTGTGCATAGTCTGCATTTCCTATAGCTGTGGTTTATGTTTGAATTGTAGGACTTTATCACATCACCACAATGAACCACTTCATTTACCTCACTAGCTAAAAAAAGCATCAAACCAGTATAGGAGCAATCAGTCAATTCAGCCTTGTGAAATTCCACTGAAGTTACACGACAGATGATATTAAACAATAGAAGACATGTAGTTCATTGTAGTTGGTCAGAGAAACTTTGCTAATCCAAAATAAGGAACTGCATAGTATAACTGAGGACAGAATTTATTCTGTCACATCAGTTTAACTTTAGAGGATAGAAATACATATATGTTTTGAAACACCAGCCTCTCAGGCTACCCAGCTCTGCTGGAAGCACTGACACAGCTAAACAACTAAAAGAAGAGAGCTATGCTAAACAGAAGCAACTCTGTCTGGGAGAAAAAAAAAAGTATTTACTGGTCTTATCTTAAAACATAAGTGAAATCAGTGCAATAAACAGCAAGCCAAGTACGATCTTCATAGCATGTATGATACAACCTGGAAGGCAGAGTTTTAACCAGGAATTGCAGGACATCGATGTACTGCTCCTGGCAATTTGCATTAAACTCTGCATTTCAGCTGCAGTATTTTGAATGTTAACATTATCAAAATTAATTTATTCCACGCTCATGCTTGATTTTGCTGGATTGCCATGAGCTGTCTTCTTTTTAGGTGCATTCCACATATTCATTTTGTTGCTTTCTTCTCATCCAGAGGAGGTAGCAGCAAGCGTGTGTCATACATTAAAAAGCTGACACTTGTTTTGGCCAGAGAAAAAAGGGCAAAGAAGTAAACATCCCTCTTCACTGGCAGGAGCTGAGATTTTCACTAGTTAGTTTGTGGTAGTACGAACCTTTCAGCTACAACTGTGCAGGAGTTACTCAAGTTTGCCTTCTCTGTTTCGGTGTCTTCCTACCCCTGTCTTTTTTATCAGCTGGGATTTTACACACTAAAACCTACAAAACCTTCAGGCTAATACATACAGAGAAACGCTTAGAAAAGCTTCTTTCATAAGCAAATATAGGTATACTTCAAGAAATCACAAGAGGAGGCATTACTCCAATACCGTAATTTTATAAAGAAAACATTAGGAAATTAAATATGTCGGAAGTGACATCTCAAGATCTGATAATTGTTCTCAATGCTAGAACATCCATTTCCTTTCTCTTCCTCTCCATCTCCACCAAATTACACCACAGTTGTGAACCACTTCTCCTTAGCCACCATGGCTGCCTCCCACATCTGGACTCAGGACTGCCTGGTACGCTCAATGACTGCATCAAAGCCTTGCTTATATTTGACTTACAGGGGGAAGGGCTCTTTGATATGCGACCTGCAGTGTTATAGAAAAAACTCATCACTAAGTGATCCTCAATACTAACTACAACATGCCAGCTGGAAAGCCAAACATTACAATAAAACATACTTTCCAGACACCGAGATGGTTACTTACTACCACCTTAAGAAAAAAGAATGGGCACATTTCAAGATATTTTGGGAGTTTATGATAGGCATTTGCTTGATATATTCATTTTTCAGCATAACTGAAATTCTGGCAATGATATCCCATTTTTCCTCACAAGTGATCAGTCTTGTAGCACTGCCCACTGTAAAGAGTGAACAGTTAAATGTGTTCCCCTCCACCGGTACATTTTTTCTGTCGGCAGACAGGTCTCTCTCTCAAGAGACTGGTTAATTCTACACACATAATAAAGTGATAAACTCTGACTTGAATTAACAAACTGCTTAATAGATACTTGGGTCACCTCTTTAAGGGCCTGATTCTAAGTACATTGAAATTGATAGTAAGCTTTCTTTTTCAATGAAGAGAGATGAACATGGATACGTGGTTATAGACACTACTGAATTGGGGCAAGTACTACTGCAGTGTGAAGCATATCTCACCAAGAAAGTCATAACCATGTCAAATGAATTAGTTATTCTCTATTTCACTACTTACCTACTGTGCAAAACTATTTCGTTGTCCTCTTGGATTGCTTCTGTCCTGCTTCCTGGCATATGAAGTTTGCCTGTAGGTCAAAGGATTGAAGCTTAATAAATGTACTTATTATACAAGTTCATTCACATAAACAGGCTGTAAATATTTTGGACTTCTAGACCTTAAAACACCACCTTCCAAAAGGAGATTATTAACAGAAAAATTAGCTAACCTAAGTACAAAGCTTAAGACAAATCATGGAAGAATAAATTATTTTGATTTGATTCTTTCAGTATTTCAATAGTCAAAGAATTGAAGCCCTTTTCATACTAGAGAAATTTGTATTAATAATGTTACCATATGGCATCAGATTAAATTCAGCAGTCATAAATTTTAGTTCATATCAATGTCAAAACTATATCCTAGAGTTTTACATTCATTGTAATCATAGTAGCATGAATTCATTTCATGTAGTCAGTCTCTTTGAATTTATAGAATCATAGAATGGTTTGGGTTGGAAGGGACCTTAAACAATCATCTAGTTCCAACCCCGCTGTCATGGGCAGAGGAAGGGGGAGAACCTGTCCACTGGGTGAGTTTCAACCACCAACCTTTTGGTTAACAGCCGAATGTGCTAACCAATTGCACCACAGAGACTCAATAGTCGATGGCTGATAATGCAAAAGGCAAGTTTAAGAGTGCTAGTGTAAGGAAAACTCTCAGTTGGTTGTCCTGAAAGCAGGTATCTTGCTCTACTGTAACAGCAGCAGAAAAAACAGACCCGCTCTTTTCTCCCTAGCCACTGCGCCTGCCTTACGCATTTCCTCAAGCACTCCTGACTCCCAATAAAAAAGAGCACTAAACATTTTTATAGTCACAATTGACAAGTTTCGTTCAGCTGCTAACTTAAGCCTTTCATATTTCAAGAGACATATATCTGTAAGGCATTAAAAAGAAAAGCAGGGCAGCGATTAAAATGACTGTTCAATTTTCCATTAATACATATAAGATCTACAATTGTAGCTTGACTTAAGTTTTGTACAACGCTGTATTTATTTATTTTTTAATCTAGGAATTACCGAACTGAATCAAATCAGAGGTCTACTTAGTTCAATATCCTGCTTAAACAAAAAAGGCTTCAGAAGTTGATTTCTGTAGTAGCCAACTATGAATCAACTCTTCTGTAATTCTTTTGAACTGACAAAAAAATTTGTTTAAACTCTTTGTCAAAACCTTTAACTTGACTAAACTTAGTAACTCTTGCAACTCTTTTGTTATTAGTTCATAACCCGGATTACAAACCATATTTATCTGGATTGTCCAGATAAATACTTACAATTAAAAAGTAAAATTCCTAATTTCCAGTAGCTACAAGCTCCATGCTGTAATTACACAAAAGATATTTCATTTGTTAGTTTCGATTTTTGCAAAAGCATGGTGGATTTTTTTCCCCTTTTATCTTTTTCCCTTCTGAACTAATCTCTTTCCAGTTTTCACTTCCTCTATTCAGAAGAGCTTTCCTATGGTTTATTCTTGTAATCATTCTCTGATCCTTCTACAATACTTTACAGAGACGTGGCTGTTGCAACATATACTTACTAAATATTTTTTTTTGATTTATACTATGTTAAGATGATGAAATACATATTTAAAATTACCTTGAATTGCAAATTTGTTACATAATTAAGGGAGAAGATTAAAAAAAGGTCTGAATAGCATAATTAAAAAAAAAAAATAGTATGGCAACCTGTCCAGTTGCCATAAAGTAGATCCATATCTATAATCTAAAAATAAAAAAAGAGCTTTTTTTTCCCTTTTGATGACACACACATTTAGGCTTTTTTTTCCTGTATGAATTGAAGCAGAAAAATATGCTGTTACAGTTTTATTTTCAACTGCACATCACTTTTAACCTTCAATGAAGATAGTGTTTTATTTAACATAACCAAATAACGCAGTGCAGCTCTAGGTTAAAGTTAGCACATGATCAGAACTTCGACTGATAATTTAGAGCAGAAAATATTTTGTGGCTGCCACCATGAGGCAACAGCATGTACTTCTGTTGTCATTCATATTGTCTGAATAAAACGAACTGAGCAATCACATGTCATTATATCCTAAGCACAGCTCTTTGGACTAGTCACCGAGTTGCTCAGAGATACAGACTTTAAAATGGGAGTTTACATATTTATGAACATGTTTAAAGCCTCAATGCATTATGTATGCTATAGTCCACCATTGAATTGTGTCAGCATTCTTGCAGGCTGGAAGGGAATAAGCCAAACTGTAGCTTTGCATCAAGAGTTATAAATGATTAACAGTCCTTATGCTGAAAGGTGGAGCCCTGATCTCAGAAATGCTATCGTATTGCGATGCCATCTAGTGATAGAGATTTTAAATGTGGGAAGGCATCCTCCCTCCTGACAGGTATTGCAAGTTCCCCACTCCCCTCCATATGTAGATTGAATAGTGACAATCTATAATGGTTATACATCAGAAGATTGTGATTTTTTTTTTTTTTTTTACTTAGGTAGATCTATGGCAACCTGTAACTTGCTCAGCCTGTTGTGCCTTGCTCAAATAGGCATTTGTTACTTTTCTTCCTACAATCTAACCAAACTACTTCATTACGGCTCCAAGTAATTACCAGAAGCTTTTGCTGTATTTTCCCATTAGTTATGACCTAAGTTGAGTAAGTACCATTTTACAAATATTGGCATTTCTATATTTGAAATTCCCAACATACTACAGACACTCTTGAAACTTGATAGGTGATACTGACAGCATAGTATCAATAAATATGAAACATCAGGGCAAAAGTTAATCTAGTACACACACCCATAAAACCTTCAAAGCAAACTATATATTGATATTTTTTTTTTTTTGGCTTTCTGGAAGAAATAAATTTAAACAGCACTGCCATGCATACAACACAAAATGTGACCCAGGCATCACCCTATCTGAAGACAAGCAAGTTGATAGCCTTTTAAATGATTCCATTTTAAAGGGTGACATTAGTTGGACGCTGCTTAGAGTACTGCTTACATGTTGCTTATGTTAGGATGAAGCTTACAGAATAGGTAAAAATATTTTTCATGCTTCTCCAAAAATAATTTATTTATAAAAAATATGAACCTGAATGGAACTAGCACTTTCTTCTCCAGCCAGATGCAGACCCCTGTATATATATACAGTATATACTTAGTATGTACACCACACAAATGGAACAAAAATGAAAATCTGTATGGACAGCAGGCAAGCCTGAAGAGCAGAAACTGTCATCCTTACAACAAATAGGATGCGAGTTTAGCCCCGTGATGGCCTCTTGCTTGAAAAACCTTGTGACTAATTGCTTCCTACCATGAATTTAACAATCTGGCCAACAAAGAGTTCTCACTTGCGGCAGCTAGGCTATCTGCAGGGGAAAGTGTTCTCAGCAGGAGTAGCAGTCTGCATCAAAGAAACAGAAAAAAGTGCTTCCATGCTCTAATGTCAGACAATACAGAAAATCCTTTGAGTAATATTAGATGTAACAGAAATTGCCTAAAAGAAGCATTGGAATGCATAATGCTCTCATTACTCACAATACTGCCATTTTGCTTCAAATTTCCCCAATTTTATTTTTAAAGTGCTGATATTTTAGTAGCAGTCTGCATCAAAGAAACAGAAAAAAGTGCTTCCATGCTCTAATGTCAGACAATACAGAAAATCCTTTGAGTAATATTAGATGTAACAGAAATTGCCTAAAAGAAGCATTGGAATGCATAATGCTCTCATTACTCACAATACTGCCATTTTGCTTCAAATTTCCCCAATTTTATTTTTAAAGTGCTGATATTTTTATTGGTCTTGAATGGGCAATTTCTTCCACTAATCATCCAGGATTTATCAGTGAAAAGAAGGGAGCATACTGTGCCGTGCAAGGCTACCGTGATTTAGAGTCCAGATTACCTTGCAATATTTAAATAGCCTTGGCATTAACAGCAAGTTGTCAGTGCAATTTCCAAGGCTACATAAGAAAAGGATACAAGTATGGGGCCTTAGGGAAGCTGAGCAAAGAAACTATTAATTACTCCAGCAAAGTCAGGGGCAGCCTAAAGCAATGCAATGCCAGCAACTGATGGGGTCCAACAGTCCTAAAAGCCCACACCTCAGTTCTCCCTTCCTCTGAACCGAGTTCTTGCAAATCAACCATTTTATAAGCATTGCCCCTTGGTAAACTGTTAAGGTATTGGGCTATATATTTTCAGTAAAGGCAATCAGCATTGATTTCCCCCCATTCCCACCTTTCAGTATTTGTATTACAAGTCCTCTTCGCTCATAGCAGTGCAAAGTTCAAATGTTGCCAGTGAGCGTGCCATTATTACGGCCATCATTCCTCCTCCCAAGGCACCATTTTGAATTGGCTACTGCATCTAAACAAGTTTACAGATACAAACATGTTTAAAAGCATCATTAAATTGAGACTGCCCACTTCCTGTGAACAGCTGTTTCCAGACACATACCTGCAGCATTTTGTACTGGGTGCTACATAGAAGGGATTCTGCTTTTTACTTCCAACGGACAAGAAAATGGTGTTGCCCCCTCCAAACTGGAAGTTCAAATAAAATCACGTGCTTAGGAAGGTGAGTTACAATGACCTTTGATGTCTAGGATTTATACGAACTCTTATTCCACTGTATTAATTATCCAAAACGCTAACAATCCTTAAAGCAACACACAAGCCTTAGGACACCTACCTATATGATAAAGATCCGTGCAGAACTGTGTCACAGACCGAAAGGTTGAACTGTGACCTTCAATATAACTGAGACTATGAATACTTCTATGAAGTTTAGTACTGCCAATTGCATCATCAATTCAGTGTGCTTAAATATAAAGATTTTAAGCAATATCTGGCAATATAAAGACACGTATATTATATTTGTATATACATAATATACAAATTATGAAGTTTGTAACCAGCCATTTGGTTACCAGACACACTTTTTATTCCATGGGAATGCTTTGGGATTTCAGAGTGGAAATTATCAGATATGGCTACTCCCAGCCCCATGAAAACACTGTTATTAACAATACTGTAATGTACTGAAATTGTTACCTGCAAAATGGTGATAAAATGGTTATGAGGTCTACAGATAGTGCTGGTGCTACAGTTAGGTTTAGAAGAACTTTCTCTAAGGCGGCATCTCTATACATGCTTGTACATCCAGCTCTGAAACAAAACCAAACTACAAGATACATTTGTTTTCTAAGTTTGGAGAGAATCTTTTTCTCCTGCCAAAACCATCCTTTCAGGGAGTACGGCAACAAAACCAAAACACATACTCACCAACACACCTCATTCAAATCTGCCATGAAGATCAGTGCATTCGGCAGCTCCTACAAAAAAAACAATTTACACAGTTATCTACTTTCTGCGAAAACTAACTGTATATTTGTATGTAAAAATAAAAAAATATTGAGTCTTTTAGATTGAACATAGCTACCAAGCTCATTACAAGATGCATGGTTAATACTATGATTCCTCTTTCTTTTTATTTGTTTCTTCTTTATGCATTCTTGAACCAGTTCTTGGAATTACACTCTTGGAAGAGCTCCTTTTGAATACGGTAACTTTGAAAGAAAACTACATAACAAGAAAAGAAATAGCTGAATGGAAAATCAGCAGTATTTTTCACCTGTCTTGAAACCAAGCATTTATTTCATAAATTTTTACAAATAAGATTTTACAAAAATGGTAAAGAACGAAGTTTTCTACCCACACTAAAGAAATCAATGTATGCTCAGTACCTTCACAAAGCAAGTTTGGTTTCAATATCAAAATAATACCCAGTTAGTCATGCACCATATTCTCAGGTGCTGTCAACTAACATAACTTTTGACCTATAACAATTTATACCAGCTTTCACAAATATTTGTATTAGATTATAGAAGTCTTCCCACACGCCAGTTTAGGATCAGTTCAGTATTTCCCCAGTTAACCTCTTGAAAAGAAACAAACAATAAAACCTCCTTTGGGGAGTTACTGACTGTAGGTTATGACTGTCACAAGCAACAACGTCATACAATTTCTTTCATAAAGAGATCACACAATTATTTTCCAAGTCACTAGAAACTGGTTCCAGAACCCTGCTACTCTGAAGGGTAAGGCTTCCTCCCATCGTTGGGAGATTTCAGGAGTCTCAAGACATGCACCTTTTCTTCAATTCCAAGTTAATTTTGAGAGGGAGAGGGAAAAAAAAAACCCCAAAACCAATTCCAGGTAAGAGAGTCTTCTAAAAAAAACCAGGCCATTTCAGTGCCTCACTTCATTTACTTTAAATACACTCTGCCTGCATGTTCCTTCAGTACAGCAAGGATTACTGTCCAGCCATCTTTTCTCCTACAGAACCGCATGAGTGTCCTTCACAAAGTGTTTTTGTTAGTTTAACTATGTGGATAAACTCTCTTCACCTCCAAAACCACCTTTTTTCTTTCCCCTGGATACTGTGTTAGCCTTAAAATATTCCTGGTATGAGCCGGTAAGGTACCGCAGCAGTGTAGCGCGTCCAGTCCTTCCCGTATTTGCTGAAACAACGGTGTTCATCCCTAATGCAACGGTGGGTTAGCAAAATAGTCATATAAACAATGTAGAAGTAAGGCAAGATGTGTTCAAACCCACAAGTCACGCAATAGGCCAGGGAGCCCATCAAATCTCCTGTGTAGTTAAAATGGCGTGCCCACCCCCAGAACCCTGAGGTCATCAGTTTGCTGTAGTACTTGGTCCCATCCACAGACATGTAGGAGCACTCGATATACTCTGGTTTCTTCCCCCATATCTTGCAGTTGCCATTTGTACGACGGAAGAGGTCCTTCTGGTGGTTGGTCATTCTGAAGATGTAATAGCCAATCAAGCCCAACATCAAGATCCCTATGGCATTAGCTGTGCGCAGCTGAACAGGGTGGTAAACCAAATACAAACCCTGGGGAGCAGAAAAAAAAAAATACAGTGATTTACTTTAAATATATGCTCAGGATGCCAGACTAATTTCTTGACCTACAGTGACCCAGAACAGATGAGTAGAAAAAATAGGAAAATCCACCCTGCCAGTAAAACCGTGGAAAATTTTCAGAAAATCTGCATCCTACATTTTCCTTCTCTCTTTCTCTCCCCAAAATTGCATTTCTTAGGTGGAACAAGAAGAGAGAAGTTGCAAAGATGCAGACAAACCGGGACCCAAGGAAAAAAAAGAAAAAAAAACAAAAACAAAAAACCAAAACAAACCACCACGCACCAAAAAACCCTCAATGTGCAGGAGTACAAAAAGGGACTGAAAGCATTTAGAAAAATATATAGACACAATAGACAGTAACAGAAAAGGGCACAAAAGAAGGGGAGGAGAGGAAAAGCTGTCAATTCCATACAGGGACAGTAAGCCTTCCTACAAGTGAACTGTTACAAAGGATGTTGTAATGGTTACTCAGTATTCAAACTGTCTAGAAACAAGTTAGGATACAAATCAAACTGCTGGGTAGAGTGTTTCCGGAAAGTTTCTTTCCTTTCAGCCCAAACACGTATTCTACCACATTTTTACCTGCAAAGTATAGAGGTAAGGCAACCAAACACAGTCTCCCCAGCCCAAATACCATCCAAAATGATCATGGCAGATATCAATGGTTTTCAAATACCAGGCTTCATTCCAGAAGAAGTCCAAAACATAAATACCCTGAAACAGAACAGTTTCATATTAGTAACAGAGCACTGTCACCAGTTATCCTGTTTAACAGCATCAGCCTAATTTTTCTGTGCTGTCTTGTGATAAGATCTCAAAACTGACTCGTGTTTTTATTTTAACGCCTCAAAAATAGGGTATTGAGGAACATATCACACAAATATACTGCATCTATATAGATAAAGCAATAATAAGTAATGAAAAGCAGTATTAACCAAGATAACTAAGGCAACTGTGCTACTGTAAGGACACACACTTAGGAAGCGTACTCACATTTGACCACCCCTACCTCTCGTCAGCTTAGAGTCTTATGCTTATAGAGAAAGGGAATAGAGCTTCTATCGAGCTGGCTCCTATTTACACATATCAATAAATAAATCCAAACTATTATCTGTACTTATTACTTTGGGGTCTCTTCAGTAGAGAGCACAGCACCTGACTGGCTGTTTTCAGGTGTGGAGACATCTGTAGTTCTGCATGTCTCACGCACACACAAAGAAGTTAGGTGCAGTGCTGCCCTCAAAAAAAACCCTGCCCAATCTTGCTCCAACTAAAGCCACCGAATTTGTCATTGTTCTCTTTGGATTCATTATCAGGCTATGCCTGTTTCCAGAACATAGACTCTCTTAAGTATCTCTTAATTTAAGTTTACACTGAAATCTGCTGGTGCAGACGTGACCATGCCACTGGTGGCACTCTGAATGAACAAGCAGAGTATTCACAGTGGCACTCTGAATGAATACAAGTGTCCAAAGAAATGAATACAATTGACCAAAGAAGCAAGTCCCAGTGCATCATCACTGAACGAGGTTGTTCAGGCCAGGAAAAATTGTTTAAGTTCAATTTCAATGCAAGGAGTTTTTTCTAATTTAATAATAGCTTATTTCCAAATTGCTTTCTTATTTTCCTCCTTTGAATTTACCTGAAGGACATTGACAAGAATCATGGAGTTGGTTACTTGACCATACAGCTCCTGTTGTTTAGCAGCATAGGAAAGGTTAATTAGAGTCCAGGCTACAATACCAGGGCGCCCATTGAAGAACAGCTTGAAATCAAACCACTTTCCTATTCGAGGGTTAAATTCAATCCCCATCATGTAGTCATAAAAGAAGTTGCCAGTGAATTTGCTGGAAAGCATAAAAAATTAGAAATGTACGCAGTTATACACAAATACAGGTAATTACTATTCTGACTACACATTTCGGATTCACTTGATGTAATGATAATAATCATAAAACCATATAACGTTGTGCAAGATAACACAAATTGATCCAACCAAAGTATTACATTAGTAGAGATGAATTTTAGCTTCAGAGGTACCCTAATTTATTCTTGGTAACACTTTTGAACAGTCTAACTATAACCTTACACCACGCTATTTGTGACAAATAAGTATCTGTGACACTGAGGCTGCCAGTCACATGACATGGAGCATGAAACAGACGATGGTGCTAATGAAGCAAAGAACCACAGTCATACATTGGCCCATCTATCTGTGCCAGTAAAATATATTCTGTCATTATTATTCTGTGCAGCATTCAATTTATATGTCTGATTACCTAGTATTCTCTCATTATTGAAAACCACATACCAGTCTTTGGCATTGGTAGGTAAAAAGTAGCTTTTAATCATTGCAAATGTGGAAACTGCATATCCCAGGATATTGGCACACCACAGGAGAGGAATCCAGTTGTCAAAAATGATGGTGGGTGAGAACCAGTGGAAATAATAGGCATTTGCAAACCAAAGCACATGAGTAATGATCCAAGCCTGAAGTCCATTGATTTCATACTTATTCACTACACCTAAAATATGAAGAAAAAATTGAATGTTACTAACATTGCATTAGTGCAGCTTTTTATTAGTGTGGATATGCATACAATATGTAGAAGCTCAATCAAGTGCTCGTGAAATGACCTCACTCTCCTCACCCTCCCAATTAAATATCTTGTGGCACTTTTCTGAAAGTTTCATTAGACTCTGCTGTAACCATCAGGCTTTGTTCGGCTGAGTTTTTCCTCTTTACTCTCCCTTCACAAAACAGTGAATTTGGCGTCTCCCCTATAATTGGCTAAGGTAAGAAGTTACCCTTTGTCACACTTAGTTCACATCACGCATTTCGTTCAAGTCTTATGGGTTAACATAGCTTCAGCAGGTGCAACTGCATTGACAAATACTAGCAATAGTTCACTGCCGATTTTAAGCGCCAAAATTATCAATCTGTATTTCTCCATTGCTGGTGTGGTGCCTGCCATATCAATAGTTTTACTATCAGTAAGAGATAGAAATTCTATCATTTATTCTAAAAGATGATGTAGATTGCTTTTATTTTTGTTTGAAGTAAACATACGAGGAAGGTGAAAGCATTTATGTCCACATGTCCTCCAGATACATATGGGTTATTAAAGATTGTAAGTACAGATATACTATCATTTTCAAAGGTTGTATATATTCGAAGGAAGAACTTACCAGCAGGGGTGACAGCACCTTCTTGTACACCTCCTACATATCCAGGAAGAAATTTATGGCAGAAGTCAGGAACGAACACATACAAAAACACCTAGAAGAGAGACAATGTATTAACAGCAAAAACAGACAAGACAAACCCCCCCAAAACACTATCCCTTTCATACACGTACCAAATATAACACATGGCAGTTTCAATTAAGTATTGGATAAGCAAATACGGCAAGATTTAGCTGTTGTGATTTTAGACTAGTAATACGTCCAAACTATTAAACAATCCTGAAGATGTACTTCATGTATGCGTCATCCTTTTTCGGTGGGGAGGCAGGACGGTTGGTAACTAGACTCAGGTCCTTATCCTTTTATTTTGAAGTTAATCTGTGTTATGTGTAAGTTGTTTTCCAACTTGGAAAAAAATTGGAGTAGTTTGGTAAGTTTGAAGATATTTTACAAATGTAAGTTATATTTCATACATCAATGTGCTTTTACTGTCTGTCTATTGAAAATATCACCCCTTCTGCAATGTTAGTTTATGATACATTTATTGTGTATTAATTTAAAACAAAAGGGTATTGTTGTTATATAGTTGCTTTTTCCTAATAACCACGTCAAGGAATATGTCACACAAGGAATATTTGGGAATATTCTCTACATATTTATTTCTCAAGTGCATAAGCTTCATTTGGATTCCAAAAAGCCATGGAAGTAAGAAAACCCAAAGAGTAAATGCCACTGTGACATTCCGTTGTCCTTCATGTAAAAGGATTAATCAAACAGCTGTTTGAAAAACCAGCCACTACATCTAGATCATAACTCAGTAATATACCTGGAAAGTGACCCAAAGAGTATAGATGCCGGCAGCCCTATAGGTCAGTGTAGGAGTCTTGTTCCAGATGTCAGACAGATGTTTATTTCCCGTGAGCAAGTCAATGAGTGGATCAATCAGAGAGCACTGGTACTGGTCACAGGACATTATGAAGTAATACACGATAAGTGGTGCAAACATGAGCAGGAAAAGGATGCTTGCCAAGGAAAACCAGTCCACCTCCCTGTAATCCAAAACAGAGCATTTTTTTTTTCTCCAGCTTTCAGTTAGAACAGTGGTTTGATTAAGTCAGGCATTTTTTTCAGTGGACCTTCTAGACTAACAGGATGAAAATGGAAAATGTTTTCAGGGCACATACATTTCTTTGGGTCAAATAGCTATAAAAGCTTCGCATATTACATACTTTACCACAAACTGGTATAAAGCTATGCTAGTTGATCAGAACAACAGAATAGATAATATCTCCCCTCCAAAAAGCAGATTATTATTACAGCCTTCATGTTTTTGATGGCAATCATGGGTATAACTGGTAGATTATTCAGTTGGAAGTGGTAAGAGAATCACAAGAATATTATGCAAAGCTTGGAAATACAGAAAAGACAGACCTTGGACAGCCATTAGTCGAACTCTCTCTGCCACACACTGTCTCTAGTGGCAAGCCATATAAACATCCATGGCTGTTTCCAGTTGCAATACAATACTCTACTAATACTTGCACAACTCTTTAAGAACAGAGACATGAGTCATAAATCTTGCTACAGCAGGAGACGTCAGCTGGCAATACCACAGATGGATGCCTTTTTTCCAAATCTTAGGAAATATTTTGTTCAGCCCTTCCTTGAAGGAACCACAAATTTTACTGATTTTTATGATTTGCTTTCCTTTTTTGCAAGGATGACTGTGTTTTAACCCAAGCCATCTGGCAAGCTCTCCATCTTAAAAATCTTGAAGAACTCTTCTTTGGCATCTGTTAACCTCATTAACCATGAGCTTTCAAAAGAAGGGCAATGCCACAGTCTGTTATTAATAGAGTAAAGTTTAAAAGGAATGTAGCATCTATAAGAGCAAGTATGAACCAATTTGAAATACAATGACTAATTAGGGTCATCAGCTTCTCTCACCATGCTCTTCCCCACTGGACTTGAGGTGTTTGAGTATCATTTTGGGTGGTTTTGTGTTTTCTTTCTTCAGAAGGTTTTTTCTCCTGATGAGCTGCCATGATATCCTGTATGAAAGAAAATATTCATGGTATTACTCCAGCTGGTTCTCAATAATTCTTATGGCTCTACAGAAGAGAAACACAAAACACAGTTATTAAAAACCATTATATAGCCTTCTGATTACAAGAAATTTGGAAGGGAGGGTAGGAAGGGAAAAATCCCTCCTGATTCCTTATGATCTTATATGCAGCAAAACATAATCAAAACACTGATGTCAAAGTAATCCATTAAATTTCTCGCTAACTGGAAATTTCTTTTAAGATATATTGTATAATATATGGCTTATTACTTACATGTGAGATGCAAAGGGAAAAAACTGTTTTGCCATGTTCTTATAAACCTCTGAAAATAAAGATCTGTAACTAATTACCTTTCTTAATTAGAGAAATTGCTACTGTTGTAACATTACCTGTACTGGACCTTGGCAAATTAGGTACTTTTCCCCAGACCCCTTGCTCTATATATGTTAGCTACACCAAAGAAAACAAGACAACAGTTTATAATCCCATCTAGATCAGAAATCAGCGGGAACGGAGAACGACTTACTAGGCAACACTTAATTCTCTCTGTGGAACATGCATTATAGCTTTCTTTTGCTCTGCCCAAATACTTCTTTTGCTCTGCCCAAATACTTCTTTTGCTCTGCCGGAATCCCCCCCCCAAAAAAAAAAAAAAAAAAAAAAGGGTATTTTTCCCAAACTTTGTCTTGTGGGAAGATATAGCCTCTAAAACACATGAAGTGTTGTAGTTTGCTATTCAGGGCGGAATTTGCTAACAGTTGTTAGCTTTGTACCTTTTCAGGCTTTGATGTTTTAACTCAAACCAGAAACTAGCAGTTATTTCCACTGAAACAAAAGTGATAATACAACACACTGTCGGGGGCCCTGAGGACACTAACAGTTGTTAGTTTTGTACCTTTTCAGGCTTTGATGTTTTAACTCAAACCAGAAACTAGCAGTTATTTCCACTGAAACAAAAGTGATAATACAACACACTGTCGGGGCCCTGAGGACACTAACAGGCCTTACTGTCCCTTCCTGGCCTGGCCCAGGGCCTCCCCAACCTTGCCCATGGGCCAGGATACCCATTTCAGCCCATCCCTGGCCATCAGTCCTTGCCTTGGTGATGCCATAGGAGTGCTGGTCTCCAGCTCCACCAGAGCCCTGCCCTGCCTGGCCATGGGTCCTGCTGACCCAGGCCTGAGCCGCAGGCTGTCGTCCTGGCCCAGCCTCATCCCCATGGCCCTGCCTGGCCATCCTGGGTCTGTGTCTGACTGCCCTTCCCCCCACCAGGCCTGACCCTGTCCCCCACAGCTGGGCTGATGGCCCCATGCCTGGCCTTGGCCTGGCCTTATCACCACAGGCCTGCTGGCAATCGGGGACCAGACCCTGACCTATAGTCTGACTTCCCGGCTTGACCTGCCTCATCACCATCAACCTGCCCGATTATCTGGACTCTTGGTTGAACATGGCCATAATCTCTGCGTCTGCCCTGTTCACCTCACAGAGGTACTATGGGACTGACAGGCAAGCTCCTGCCCGCAGCCATGCTATGCCCTCCGAGCTCCCTGCTCCTGGCCCCTTCAGGAGCAGCAGGCTCTTGCTGCTCCCTGACACATTAAGAAAAAGGAAGATGCCTAGGTGCCAAACTAAGGACATCTCGGACAATATCAGCACAGCTGCAGGGACAACATGCTACCCTCAGATTCAAAATACATAGTATGTTACTCTGAAGAAATCTCCTCCACACAACATTTCAATAAGAGTGTTTATTTTCAGAAGTAATCTGAAAAGAAGTCTAATCACTCCCCTTTGCCAACTTGGTTAGGCAGAAATCCTAAGCAAGGAAAGCAAGAAGATACACAGGTGGCAGGAAGCTCATGTTATTTACTATTTCAATTACCAAAAGTGCTAACTACCACACCTATCTTTCAGCAGAGACATTTTAAAAGACGGTCAGACTTCTGGCTTAGATTTGAGCCAGATTTGAGCTCAGATTTGAGCCAGAAGGCTACATCTTTCCAGGTATCAATACTTTCATGACAAGGTTTCGAAAGCAAATAATGAAACAATCTCAAGAGGAGGTTATTGATCATGTGCAAGAAGTAGAAAGAAGCAAGACAGGAAATCCACTTTATCAAGGTTAGAGTGTGGGACCTTACTTCAGTTATTTGTGTCGGTTTTGCTTTACAAAAGTAGTGCAAATTCTTGTGAGGAACAGTTACAGCACTGGTAAGAATTTTGCCAAGATAGAAAGGCTCTTATTCAGGAAGCATCAGAATTGGAAATATTTAGCTCAGATGAAACCTTCGACATCATTTAGTCCAATCCCAGCTGCCCCTGCTGAGAGCAAGGACAACTTAGGTCAGGTTGCTCAGCACCTTGCCCAGTTAAATTTTGAATATTTCCAAGGACTCCACATGATTTCAGTCCTATTGAGAAAGCGGGCCTCTTTTCTAAGAGACCCAAAAAAGAAATCCTAGGTTGAGAATTTTCATGGTGTTTAGTTTTGTTTTAGGCTCTTAAGTAGCCAAACAGCCCAGCTACTTTGCAGAACTCAGCATACTAGATTTGAAAACTCTGCTCAGTCTGCTGAGCACTCATAAAAAGCCTGCCTGCAGCTGGCAGCACCCGAGATTTCGTGCAAGACCCACACACACAGAGTTTATCATTAATCCTACCAGACAGCGCAGAAACAGGATAATCATCCAATTACTAAAACTGGGAACTGGCTAGATGAGAAAGGCTGGCATTCAATAGGTTGCGTATGGGATCCATGCTTCCCCCTATTTAAAGGCCAACAATTGCCACCAAGTTTTGCCTTTCTACAGAACAATTTAAACAAGTGCCTGCTTAGGACTATTCCCCTAAACAGACACACCCAGTCCGACAGACAGCTATGCTGGCAGTAACAACCTCTCATGTTCAGAACTATTCCCACGTCACTTAACACATGCCAACATTTCTGGATCAAGACTCCCACTGAAACTGTACTCCTATTAGTAACTATTTCAATTGCTATAAATGTGAGCTTTCTGTTACCCCACTAAACACGCCCCAAACATTGCTTTCTTAAACCCTTAGTCAGCTTCTTAACAAGAGCCTGAAGCAAAACTCACAATTCAAATATCACCTGCACAGAGAACTCCAGAGATGCACTCTTCCTCTGAGTCCAAACTTCAGGGCTTAACAATGAAGTACTGCATCACTACTCACTGTTAAAGGAATAATCACGCCAACCACACAACTCACTTGGAAGCTCTCCCCATTTGGTGCCTAACCCCGTATCTAACATACAGTTCAAACAATAAAGTTCACATAAAGTCCTTTCAAGCAATAATAATAAATGTGTTTGCTGCTTTTCATCAGCATGCTCTGGACTTACTGAAGAGAATCTCGATCAAGTGTAAGTGTGGCAAAACGCTTTTAGGTTTTGTCCCACAAAAATAAGGCAGACTCCTGTTCATGAATATGTATTTTAAAGCAAAATCCCTAGCTAACATGCAATATTCCACAGAGCCCCGCGTTTTGCACAGGAGAGGAACAGAGCAGCAGGCTGCCCAGGAGGGTTCAGCTGACTCACGTAAGCAGGGAGGGCGGCACCTTCCCGCACGCCAGGCCCCTCATACGAGACAAGGGTACCTTGGGGAGCATTACCGGGAGCGGGGGTCCCGCAAATTAAAAACAACCTCCGGAGTCAGGGGGCATTTACCGAGCCGATGGCGCCGCAAACGCTCCCTTCCAGCCCCGCTTCGCCCCTCCGCTCCTCGCCACGGCCCAACATGGCTCTCAGGGAGGCACGCACCCACGAGCCCGAGCCCCCCGCTCACGGGCGGGCTCTCCGGTCCG
>NW_009219137.1:0-50889 GCF_000690835.1 Fulmarus glacialis
TTCCAACCTTAATGATACTATGATTCTATTCTATGATTCTAACTGGAAATGGACATTCAAAATGGGATCGGCTGCCTGGCAGTTTGTGCTGCTGGGGAAGAAGCGAAGCCTCAGTGACTGTCCACAAAGTGCAGTTACTTGGGAGTGCAGAAGAGTCCCTGTACAAAATTCACTATCACAGTATCCCTTTATTTCCAACAGCATCTAAAAGAACACTTTCTTTTTGTTCTGCTGTTGGAGCAGTAAGGGCCCATTAGCAGTAAATGCCACATCAAATCCCTTGGTAATCTATTTGTTCCTTGACAGACTATACAAATCTACTTGGAAAGCTTGAGCAGCAAATGCTCTTTCGCCGGGTTATAGAGCTAATCGCAGCTCACTGGCCATTGGGATTTAAACTGAAACTACAACATAAGCCAGCAGCATACACTCATGCAACATGTGGTGCCAGGTTCCATAGGCTGGAGAGTATACAATTTATTAAGATCAAAGACTGATTAGAAGTTTCTTGATCATATACTTCAATAAAAGTGTCTTAAATTAATTTAATTATACACGCTGTTAAATTCCAAAAAAGGGTATATATACACCCATCACACGATATATGACATCTCATGGAAAGAAAAAAAATTGAGTGAGCTGGGTAAGAAGTTTGTAAACAACTTGACAGAGGTAAAAAAAGTTCTGGTTCATATCATTGAAGTCTCATAACAAACATGAGATGTGGAAAGGGCCCCATATTGATGCTCTGATCTTGGTGCATCTCCCAGTTATAGGTATTACTGTACTGAAAATGCTGCATTTGGTCACTTCATACATTGTGCAGATTAAGACTGCTTAGCTGCCCTTACATTATTTCTGAACATAACGAAGTATTAAAATACAAACAATTCTGCTCTATATTGAAGACACTAGGATTTTCTTAGTCAACAAGTTGAAGCCAGCTGACGTGCTGACTGTGCAGTGACCCTTTCATAATGTTTCCCAGCCATACAAATACACATATATATTTATCAGGAATGTCTTTCCCCATTTATTCAGTAATTCAATATAGTCATTTGTTGGCATAAAGTACACTACATGAGAGGCTGAACATTGTATCTCCCCCAAACCAGAATTAAAATAATGAGAAACTTACATTACAGAAAGCATTCCTCAAAGTGTCAACAAATGTAGTCAAAAGCAAAAACTCTGGGTATTTTAATATATCCTGGATTTAGAAATATGGGACTGAAAGGTCTATAAACAGTGAAAGAGTCCAGCCTTTTACCATCATGACTATATCAGAAAATTCCAAATTGATCAAGCTTCATCTTAAATGTAGTGATACTGCTTGTCATTACTACTCACAACGGAAGGTGTTTCAGAATTTTTCTCTGCAGATAACCTTGCACCAACCATGACTGCCAAGCGTTACTGCTCTAAGTTCACATACCATAAATGTATCTTTGTGATACATAAACAATTATGCTCCAGTAGCTCACATCATAATTTCTGAGATAGTGCATTGGGAAGCAATAAAATGTTGGAAAGGCTGTTAACAGATGAAGCCAGCTTTATTGAGGACCGCTGAAAGTCTGACCAGTGTGCATATTTTAAGATCAAGAAAGATCTCTTCCTCAGGATCAAACTATACCAGGCAGGTAGTGGTGCACCACTACATCTCTTGTAGGACTTGCAAAGCTTGATTTTTAGTATCAAAGGGATCAAAACTTATTGTGAAGAACTAGTATCAACATATCAACTTTCTCAAGACTTTTAGAACGTAAACAGTGAAAACTGAAGAACCACCAGCTGCCAGGGACCAGCAATGGCACACTGCTCCATAACAGAAGGCAAGGCAAGTGCCAAGTAAGGAAACAAGGCGGGAAGGGGCAGCGCCCTCACCAACAAGTGGTGGAGTCCCACAGTACCCAAAGAAAGGTAAGTTGGGCAGGTCTGCTGACAGCAGCTGGGTTTAGCCAAAAGTCAAGATACCCAGACAAGCCCATGGTGATGAGGAAGGTCTGAGGTCAAGCCAGGAAATCAAGTCAGCACAGCAGGGTCAGATCAGGTCCAGTGATGGCAGCCAGCCACAGTGATCACCAGGCAAGTCCACGGTCATGAAGAAGACCTGTGATCAAGCCAAATGTCCAGTCCATAGGTGAGGATCTGGGTCAGAGAGGTATGTTGCCAGGCTCAAGCATCACTGCAACATGGCTCAGGCAAGGACCAAGGCCATGGCCTGACCTTAAGTACATCCAAGCAAAGCAGTTAACAGGCCCCTCCTTCTCGCATCTTTCACACAGCTCTTTACTCAACAGTCTGAACCAAGGTTGCACAGCTGTGCTACATCCACGCTGACCTTGAGCACAGGCAGCTCAACCCTGCAAGGAGGGGTTTGGGGGACTGTTGACGCGCTCAGGGCCCTGACATCAGCTTTCAAAGGAAATACTTATAAGAACCAAGGACAGAGCCTGAAGTCTGAGCAGAGATTTCAAGTCTTCTGAGAGCAAAACGTATGCTGAATGCTACTGGCACATTTGAAAAAATGTGGGCTTTAAAGAGTTAACCAGAATTGTAATGTGCAAGTCTGTCAGTTTAAAATCCCTCTGCGCGTACAAATATCTACTTCCAAATAGAGATGTAGTGGCATACCTTCATTAAAAAATAATTAAAATAATGCTGTTGTAATTGAGTAAGGTCTTCCCCCCAAACAAATTTTTGAACACACGAAACAATTTTAGTACATTCATTATCAAAACAAAAATATTAAAAACCCTCCATCATTCTTCACTAATTTCTAACAAATCAAATGACTAAAAAATGAGAAAATGAGAAAATATAGCATTTCTTTTACTTCTGTACACTTTGATAGTCCACCCAAAAAATGATAAACAAGTATGATAGTTAATATATGAACCTATCATTTATTATGAATGGATTTATCACTGTATAACAGTAATGGGTTTTGGCTCCATGACTGTTTAAACCAATAAAAATCATCACTGTCAGTGTCCCACCATGGAAACGTGGAAAATCATTCACTTCTATTTGCTTGCTTAGCGTTAATTAATTAATTAATTTTAAGCAGCTCTCTGTGATATTAGACAAGTTATCTGCTCTGGTGCAAAAGAAAGGTAGGAACATGCAAATAGGGAGGAAGGACTGATAATACTTCTCAGTCTCGAGTCACAGTGTTGAATTTTGGAATTGAATAGCCATATTAAAACAATACGTTACCGGTACTGTTAATACTGGGGTTAATACTGCTTGTACTGAAGTCCTGCCCTGCTTATCAACTCTGCTATCATCACACACATCTGCCCTCGTATTTATATTTTGTGCAACAGTAACAACCTTTAGAAGTTTAATCAACCAATCACTTCTGACATCTGGAATCACTGATATTTAATTACACTGCAGTCTTCAAATATATTATTTATAAAGTACTTGTTTTAGAGGCTTCTTATACTGCCTAATGGTATACGCACAATTTCTAGATGAAAAATACTTTAAGATATGTAAAAAGGCTGAAGGATAATGATGTTTAACACTTTCATATAAGTTACATCATACATTGGACAAATGAAAGGCAAGCTTGCCAAGCAACCTAGCATTACCATTCATCCTCATCCTGTTCCATCTATTTAACCTCTGTTCTACACAGCCCTGAATTCAAAAGCATCCTTACCTTATGTCTTCATCCCAAAGATTCAACGTAGAATTTACTTCAAAGTTTCATTTTTGCCACTTAAAAAATTACTTTCTTTCTAAGACTGAAAACCAGTCTGAGTTCTACTGAAAATACTTGAGTATGAGGAAGAAAACCAGCACAGACAAATGAAATTGAACAGAGGAAATAAGGGAATAGGAAAACAGCCCAGATAAGAGACTAAACAAGAAGGAAAGGAAGGAAAACTCTCTTGCCTTAGATTAAGCGTTTGGAAAGTAGGGGGAAGCATTAATTCTTCAGGAAAACAGATTTTCATTATTGTTCTGCTTAGCTTAGCAGTGTGATTCATGCTACCAGTCCTTGAAACATGCGAAAATTAAAAGTGCTGGTTAAACCTTCGGTTCTTGTTTTGCTGCTCAGGTCCCTAATATAATTTTGTGTCTCAGGTTCTTTGGAAAAAACTGGCCGTTGGGGAGATGGAGGTGTATGTCTTAGATACAAATGACTGAATATGGCAGTGCTGAATAACCATACTGCCAGCAGAATGGAGAAGGCAAGTAGGGTTGGAGTTTATAGAAATGAAAAGAGCTTAAGGCAGAAACACAGGAATGTATTGTCAATAAAGTGAGAGAGAAGAGAAATATAAACAAAATCTCCTTTGAGCCTGAAGAAGGCTACTGTGTTCTGAAGCTTTTATAGATACCTACCAACTTACTAAAAGACAATGAGAAATAGAAGAGTATTGAAGGTCTTCTAGCTACCACAGATGATTTTTAAAAGTAACTCTATGATTACTGTTTTTCCAGCTAATCCTTGTTGATGAAATCATTCTTAGGTGTAGTGATCCAGCTACAGGCCTGGCTTTTGTCACATTATTCCCATATATTAATTTTTTTTAAATAAAAAAAGAATGTATGACTTAAAATGTCAAACACTGCTCTTACTTATTATTAAGCTTAAAACCTTTGGGGATGTTTTTCCCAACTGTAGTTTAACGCCTAAGTAAAAATAAGGTCTATGTCCAGATATGCTGCGAACTTGGTAATACAGGGAGGGTCATCCGCTGACACAGTATTACTCTGCCAAGCAGAAAAAGCATGATGAGACTACTATTGCACAACTTTTCTCAAAATAAATGTTGAAATTACTTTTGTATCTATTCATAGTGGTAAATTTTGTCTTGCTGCCCATCTTCTTCAAAGAAAGAGCTATTTTTAAAAAGGTGATTTATACAGTTCACAAATATTTTTCTAGCTACTCTTCAATTTTCTATTAATAATTTAAGTAGGATTAAGTGACTTGTACCAGAAATGAAATAACTGAACGTGTCGTTACTTGACAAACAGCCTAGTCAATATTTGTGTCCTAAACACAAGCATTTGATGAGATAACAGCTGTCATAGAAGTAACTATCCAACACCACACTGGACAACAGAAGTAGAATGCTTTTTGCCCAGGTTGGTAGAGACAAATACACACACGTTCCTGTTCAAATGGAACGAAACAGAGCAAGTGTGAATAGTCATATAAAAAGCACAAAGAACTTCTGACAAGCTCAACTATGATCTCCAGAGGAAAGGATTAGTCCTTATCTTAGAAAAATAAACTTTTTCAAAGAGATGAGCTAATAGGTTCTACCACATCCTTCCGGACTCACTGCCTTTAACTCTTCATAAGACTACATGAAAAGTGAGAATAAATGAAAATTTATTTTAAACAGTCTGTTTGTATTTCCAGGTCCTCTTTTTATATTCAGCAACCATTGCAAACAGACATATGTAGATGTATTAACAACTCTTTCTTTTCTTAGTAAATACAAACAGAAATTTAGCATTAACAAACCTTGGCCTTAAGATGACGATGACAGTCCACCACCTACATGTGAAAGGAACTATGTGCTATTCTGTAAAGTGATGTACACTATGAAAACGCAAATATTTTAAAATTTGTGTCCTTAGAGATACAAGGTGATTCTATCATTGTGCTATATCCCCAGATACTTAGACACAAAAACTTTGAAAGGGACATCAGCTGGGAACTGAGGCACATGGAGGGGGGGGAAGGGGAAAAAAAGGAAAAATAAAAGGAAAAAAATGAAAAAAGGGAAAAAAAGGAAAAAAGAAGGAAAAAAAGAAAAAAAAGCAGTGGTCAAAAATAGGAGATGGGATGGGAAAAGTAAGTCTCTTTTGCAAAAGGTCAAGTAGGTGCTTAAAAAATAAATTTTTTTAAAAAAAATCTACCTGCCATCTTATTTGCCTATTCCTTAACTAATTTCAGGCCTGTTCCCAAGCAACTACTACTGTCCTTATCACACCAAAGAATAGCAGAGAGACAGGAAGAGGACCTACACAAGACCATTAGACAAGCTCTTCCTAATAGTTTTGATAGTCTTGTAAAAGAGAAAATTATGCCACAACAGAAATGAAGAGGTATTGAGACAATTCTTTTTTTTTCTACGAACTTGTATGATCTCTTCAGGGAAACAGGATGTAAGCCTATAGCTTCTCTTTATGATGACTTGCCAAGTTTTATAATCACATACTTTCTTCAGTCTCTCTCTTCTTCAGGCCAGCTGAAGTGTCATTAAGCAGCATTGTGAGCAATGAGCAAGTTTTCCTTCAATATCTCCCTTTCTCTCCCCCTCCTTCTGCTGATTTTCATATCCTTCTGTGCACCATAACTGGAAAGGGCACTTGGTAAGCATGGGCTTGCTATCTCTTACTTGTACTTCTTACAAACCACCAAAAAGCAAAACAGATTGGACCTCTAAACATTTACTGGAACTCAGAGGAAGAAAAGAAGACAGAAGAGCAGCAAAACCATAGAAACCAGACTATTTACAGCAAGAAGGCTAATGGATAATGGGAAAAGAAAGATGAGATGGTAGACAAAGAGTAAATCAGGGGTATAGATACTGGAAAGTGTATATGAGCTAATAAGGAATTACACAATTTCAAAATATAAAGGTAAAGAATCATTGATTGCTAGCACAACAATCCAGGAGTCCTGGTTGCACTCCAAAAACTCTCCACTACTCTGCTATAGTATCTTTAAGGAAGCTACATGACATCCATCTGTCGGTGTATTAATTTAGCCACTAATAAAATGTGGTTAATAATATTAACTTAAATCCTATGTGCGTGAAAGCAATTTTAAATTTTCATATGGAAGTTTTATAATTCAGTTTTATACACAGCGAGTGGAATTAAGAGAAGCTCACTCTGCAAACATGCTCTAAGAATCCAAGAGAAAAGATGGTCCTCAGTTTCCTCTTCCATATTTACATTCCCACTCTGTCCTTACACAGTGTCCCTCTATAAATCTGATGCATACAATGACTTTTCAGGTTATATGCCTTTGTTGTCTTCCTCAGACTGATCCTGTGACAAAACACTACAATCCCAATTTGCGATACAAAAGCCAACTGTCACAAGACATGGTAGCTAACCTATCTAAGCACTACCTAAAAGTCTTGCTTTCTTTGACATTTTCAGAACTGTGAATTTATAGCAACCTTCACTACAATTGCCCAAAATAAACTGCCTCAACTTCAGTATCACATACTGTACTTATAGAACAAACATACCATACTACATGGTATATCATACTGTACTTATGGTACCTCATACCATATTTTATATCTTCAGAAAAGGGGAAATGTTGTTGGGCCTATCCATGTTTGAAACATTGCCTGCAATCTGATCAGAGTAATCTTAATGAATCTTGACATAATAAGCCAAGTAAAACCTCAGGTGAGGCTAAGTAGCATCTATACCATGTTAGCCACATTTTTTAATTTAAACTGCTATCAAAAAAATAATAATATTCCTTTTGGAATAATATTCTTTTTGGAAGGATACAATTAAATCTTATCAGTAGTAGATGGCATTGTGCTCATCAGATCTGATACTGCTTCCTGTGACTTAAGCTCTTACTTCTCTTCACTATTATTTTTCCAGTTTGCATCCATTCTTATTGTCCATATATGAGAAGAATAGATAACAACACATATTTTGAGGCCATTTGATTACTTGAGACTAAACACGAGTTTCACAGGTTCAGAAAAGATTATTGATTGCACCCTTATCCATGGCTGCTACAAGTTTGTCCTTCAAAGTCATTTCACAAACCAACGGAAAGAAGACTAACAGAGTGTTAAAATTTCATGAGACATGAGATTAGTATTGAGGTACCCAGGTAATAGTGACACGACGTTGTAATTGTAACGAACAAATAAGCATTTTGTGAGGATTGTGTTAGATCATCTTCTTGAAAGATAGGGAATAATAGATAACAACAGAGTAACATGAATTCCAATAGTTACCGATATCAGTACATATCTTTTCTACTAATCTTTTTGGTTACACTGGTTTTATTATTAACCTCCTTGGTTTTGTTTGGAGTTCATACAGTATCCAAGGGGTGGGCAATCTTTTTACATGAATGTTTTTGTAATTAAACAGAGGCCAGGCTCACTTCTGCTCACAGTACACTCACAGATACTAGATAATATTGGAGATAACTTACCACTGGCAGGATGTACAAAAAGGTTATATGAATGTCTTATTAGGGGATAAAAGCACTATTAGTCATTCTTTCATTCAAAAGAAATTAATATTTAGCTTTCTTGGCACATGATTTGAATGGAATGAGAACAGAAAATACCTTATTCTGTAATTTAAAAAAATATTTTTTTTTGAAAGCAGACCTAGACATACCCAGTTGCTGAAAGAGAAGAGCCACACTGGTGCCTGTAACAGGAAGGCTATCATGCAGAGGAGTCTGTATCAGTTGTCGGTCTCCAGCTCCCAAAGAAAACAATTTCTGTAGAAATAATTTTTTTTTAATTGAGTATAAATTTAATTTATATAGAATAAACAAGCTGTTGTCATACAGATAAGTGATTCATCCTGCAAAAATTATTTATTTTGTATATAGAAGTTTAAAGTCAGTAAGAATAATTGAATCAACCAATACAGATCTGAAGTATAATTTGCGGACAATGATGTCTCCTTGAATGTATAACATGATAGTGCCTTCCTTGCATTTCCATTGAATTAGTTAAATAGTTATAGCTTTGAAGGCATTTGATATTACATTTTTAATAATACATTAAAAAACCTTCCAGAAAAAAAAAGTTTAAAACCCATTCAAATCAGAAAAATACATATTATTTTCTAACTGAAGTTCTTTGATATCTACCATCTGCATGCATGTTTTAAGTATGAACATACTTGTGATACATGGGTATTGAAGAGGACACTTCTACTACTCCTATGTTCCTGTTCTGCATAGAGAAGTAGAATTAAAATTACAGTTACCCTTCCAGCGCAAGAACATACTTTCCTTGAGGGAGGCAGGAAATGGGAGTGAAAGGAATGCACTTGTGTATCGCATCCCAAAAAGCATTGTAACTGCAAAATAATCTTGCCTTCCTCTGAGTAAATCCACATGACATTCAAGCAGTGGGTGATTGCAAGTAGTTACCTCTAACCAATAACTACCATGGGGTGGGGGGTGTTTCTCTACAAGCAGTAAGTGTGGTACAATTCCACTCTGTATGGCAGCAAAAATGTTGAATGTATGAAGGTAGCAAGCTCTAGTTGCTGCACAGCAGATGTTTGAAACCAAAATGCTCCACAGTAAAACCAAGCAAGTCCCTCAGCTGTAGCAGAGATGCTCTTCCCCAGCACTTTAGCAGCAGACCTGGATGCAGGTCAATAACTAATTTCGCAGTTAATTATTTCAACAGCCGACACATGAATAACTTCGGAGGCTTCTCAAGGACTTCTGGAGATAAACATCAGAAGAGTGTTCTCATTCTAAGATATGTAATTCAGATTTAGCCCTGGAAGCATGAAGCTTAAGAAAAACAGAAGGACTTAATTTCTGATTAAAATGGTAGTTTGACAGTAGCAAATTTAAGTTCGAACTGAAAAAACATTTGATTTAAAGAGAGAAAACAGAAGGGAGAATAGCTGGAGGAGCATGAATTTTCTTCCCTCTTCTAGCAGAGGAAACAGCCACTGGGGAAAGCCATATTTATGGAGGGGCGGGGGGGCAAATAAGATATTTTTGAGGGGGGGGGGGGGGGGGAAGGAGGGAAGGAGGGGAGAATAAAAAGAGGATAGAAGAGGAGCCAGAAGTTCAAGTGGATCACCAAAACCTGTAATATGAGGTTCAAATACCACTGGAAAAGAGGGTTTCTGATAGGAAGATACAATCTAATTACTCCCCTTCAAAACCAGAAGGCTTGGGATGCAAAAAGACAGAGTCATGGTTGCCTGGAGAGCAGTTAAGGTAGATCTTGACTAAGCTGAGAGGACATTTTGCCACTTACAGCACTAAGAGAAATTCCAAAGCAGCCAGGGCTATGGGAAAAACAGAAAAGAATTAGGGATTTGTAGGATTTCAAGAAGGTTGATAATCCATAGGGTGGGTGGGAAGTGTGAGAAAATGGGTATGAAATCAACTTTAAAATATTGCCATTGGCGTACTTAGTTTCCAGGTACGTTTCATGATAAGGACTACAATTTCCCAGTAGTGCCATAGCATAAAATGAAGGCCAAGCAAGTAAGACCCAACCGGCTTGTCAGAAACCCACAAATGCATAAGAAAAATTTATTTAAAGTAAATCAACAAACTAACCTGACTTTCTGCTCACAGAAAGCATAGGTAAAAAGCAGAAAGAAGTGTAGTTGCTGGAAAACTTTTTTCTCGTTTTTGAATGCATGGGCTACCTGGAATATTTAATTACCTTTGAGAAAACCATGTCCAAATTACTTCTTCAGCATTTTTAAAAAATTTTATGAAAACAGAAATTTAAAAGAGTTACCAAAGAAAAGACCAGTGGAATCCTGAACTGCATCAAGGAAAAGACACAGGTAAATGAACTAAAGTGAAGGACATGTTAAAAAATGGCAAAGAAAAAAAGCCTTTAAAGAAATCTAGCAAGCAGAAATATTCCTGAACACACATTACTATTAAAAACTAAACTTATACAAACTGCTTGATTTGTTGCTGTGCCTTGTAAAAAGCCAACTCAGTGACAAAATTAACCCTTTGACCTTACCCTGGAATGGAATTTTTGCTGTCTTTAGAAGACAGGCCACAGGGAAAGCACTCAGCTGAACTATGATCTTTTTTTCTTCAAAAATATTTCAAGAATTTATTTTTTGTTTGCTTCATAAATTAAATTAACTGGAAAAATATCCTTTTTTTCCATTTACCTGAGACCCTCCAGAAGCAGGGACAAGGCATGAACACAGATTTGCAATGAGAGTCTCCAGTGACACATTCAGGCTGTCCACATACACAGTATAGATCAGGCCAAGGCAAGCCTAGAAAGGTAGACAAAATATATTAGACTGCTATACAGGGAAGGCAGATGTCAAATTACTTAAAGATCTATGTATATAATTTTTTAAAAATAAGTGTGTCTTAATAGTTATTAATGTAGTGAAGTACTTTCCAACTGAAGACAAAGTAATTTGCTATAGAAGCAATCATTCATTTAAAAAAAATTAGCCTGGCTATTTAGAAGGGATTTATGTGCCGGCAGGTGTAAATATATTCTTTTTTTAAAAGAAATTAAATGCTTAGTATTTGTGCTTTGTTCATTATACAAAAAGTGCTTTATTACAAGTTACTTTTAAAAATTATAAAATCAACATAGCTTCATCTGTGCTTTGAATTCTATGGACCTAAAGCTGACTGGTTTCCAGAGTAGAACACTGATGAATCAACGAGCTTTAGAGGCTCGTTTTAAGACTAGCATCAAGGATCAACAATTCCACACGTTATTTAACTTACATTCTTTATTTTATTATTTCAATATAGATTTATTTTAAAATGAACAATATATTAACACTTCAGCATTTCCGTATTTTTTTGTACGGATCCAGTTTTGATTAAGAAATTACAGACAGAGCTTTATAATTTTTAATAATTTAATAATCCAGTGTGAGATGATTTAACATCACATTCTAAGAAGCCTTTGGAAAAAAGGAAGTAAATAACTTAGCTCCACAGCATCCTTTTGGTGCCTTTTAACTGCTGTAATTTGATAATTCAGCAAATAATTCAGAAATAATTCTAACTAACTTTTCATATAACACATAGTTAAGCTGTGAAACTCCTTGCCACGGGTTGTTGTAAAATCTGAACATTAAGAAACTGGGCAAATGATATGAAAAAAACCACATAACTGACACCTCTGGTTCAGGATGTCATTTAACTATAATTCACACTGAATTAGGAAAGTATTTTGTGGCATTATTTCTACAGCCTGCCCTACTCTTACACATTTTGCTTTGCGTTCGCTACCGGCCACTATCAGAGACAAAATACTGGGCTATGTGGACTTTTAATCTCACTCCTTACAGTCATTCTTAATGTCTAATGACAACATAACTGTTGAATTACTTCCTCCCTTGATCTGTAAACTGAACTATATTTGTTTCTCTTAATATGTATTAGCTTAATAAAAATATAAGCTTTTCATTTATCTCAGATCAGCCATATTTCATCAGCTGAAAGTAATCTAAGATCCTAAATCTCTGTCATGCATCTTAATTTGATCTGGAAGAGGCTCTGACATTTTGCCTTACATATGGAGGAAAACTAGGATTCCACTATTAATTTACCATTATATATTTAATCAAATATTGTTGATGTGTTGTTTTTACCTGAGCAAGTCTGGTTTTGTCCTAATAATTCCCTTCATTATACAGTAAATTGAGCAGAGAAAAATCTCTATTTCATCTTCTATGTAGATTTAAAACTGCTTGGAGCAGTTTTAAGCACTGCTTCAACCTATAGGGGCTATTTACTGTCATAGACATTGAATTTTATCTAGTTCAATATAAGTCTACTTTTGCTTTAAAATTCCCAAATCAATCCTGAGATGCTTTAAATCAAAAGTACTGTCACTGCTACTCATTAAAAACAGATTTGTCTGCTGACATATATTATAAATGGCAATTGCAAGTTCTTTACCCTGAAAATTTCTGGATAATCTAGTCTGGATACCAACACCAGACTTTTAGGAGCAAATACTTCTGCAGGCGGAATTAAACCAGACTCCTCTTCACCTTCAATTTCTTTTGTTCCCTTGAAAACAGAAACACTTCAATTAATAAGCAGAAAGAAACCTCACACTAAAATGTTAGCATTCTTACAAAAAGTTAACATTTCTCAGAACCTTAGAAAAGAAAATGAACGCATTATTTGAAACTGGTAATGAAGTCAACTAACAGAAGCACATTCCAGTGGTTGCCTGAACTCCCTAAAAGCTTCTAGATGTAGTTCAGTTTGTTATAACTCACCTGGGAAGTTATGCACCAATGTAAAATGAAGTTCTCTGAGACAGCTGTTTAACAGGACAATGTTTCACATTAAATGCTCCTTGTTTCACATTTTAGATAGTGGATTATAGAACAGGATCCTTTCACATCAAAGTGTTAGCTGATGTGAAATCAAACTATACTCCAAATACAGAAAAAAAAATATATTTCACAAAATAATGTTTGGTTGTCCTACTCATATTCATATAATTCAATTTCTTTAAGAATTTCCACTAGTGTTACAGCTAAAATTATCTATAAAGTCATCTCCGGCCTGACCCAGTGAATTTGGAATCTCAAGGAATTTCTTCACAAGAAAACTAGTTCAGATATCTCAAAAAATCCCTCAAACTTATGAACCACTAAGGTTCTGGTTAAAAAAAAGAGAAAGATGCAATGCAGATAAACTTGCAGTTGTTCACGATATTGTGCAAGTTGCTATAACCTCTTTGCCAGCACTTACTATTCAGTCACAAATATTTTATTATTACTCATGGCCAAAACTAAAGATGTCACTAAATACTTTCATTTCTAAAATTCCACACATTCTTTGACAAATTCATTAACTGATTAAGTTTTCAAATGACAGAAAGTCTGTGCTTTCCAAATTCTGCATGAATTCTCTCCACCCCCACACCACCCACCAAATTTCTAAGTACTTTATTTGTTCCTCTGACCGAGCATTCTTCTAAGCAAAAATCACTATATTATCTTAATTAGGAACACAAGAAAAATTACTTCCCTTTCCATATGACTCTGAAAGGGTCTAACAGCTGGTATCAGCTAGAAGCTGCACTGACAGCTGTAGGGTAATAAAGAGCTACTTCCTAACCTGACCTGCAGGTGAAGGTATCTACATTAGAGCCTTTGCCTATTGCCCTTCCACCCATAAAGTCAAGGTTCATCTATAGCTTTGTATCCTGTCTTGGTGTCAAGGGCCTCCTTGAGCAGAGGGCAAGCTTAGTGAGGCTGTTCCTCCAGTGCATTCTCCTTGTCTCCAGCAATCTGCAGCTCAGGAACTTCCTCACCTGAGGACAGCCTCCTATCTAAAGAACAATGCAGTGCTCAAGTAAAAATGGTTTAAAAAGAGAGTACTTATGTTTGTATTAACCAAGTTGTTTAATTAAGAGATATGTGTAATATTTTCATACCAAAGTAAAAACAATCGGCACAGCAATATATATACACATATGGTCATATACTGGCTTTGTACGTTAATTCTTACCTAAATGGCAACCAATACATATGCAATGTACATGCTTAGTCTAGTTTGCATCTCATTTCTAGGTTAAAATTGTGATTCACAAATTAATAGAGAAACACAACAACTCAACAGTCACATGTCCCACACATGTTCAGTTATTTCCATCCATTATAATGTTGACAGGGGGAGCTTTTACATTAATTACAGTTCCCTCCTCCTGCCCCCAAAAATGCAAGAAGAATTTTTAGATTATAATTTAGTGGTTATACACCACTAAACATATAATCGACAAAAGTTTATTGTATCAGCTGTTCTGAAGAGCAACTACGAATTCTAGGCATAAAGGCAACAGATTCTGGCTATCTGACAAATTGTGGACCCTGACAACATGAGAAAAAATGAAATTAAAACATATTCCACATTTCTAGAGGCAAGGGAATATGGAAGCTTCTCTAGATTCACACAGTACTAAGATAATGAAAACTCAAGGTGCATAGACAAGTAGGAGGTTTCTATAAAAGGCCATTTTCATAAAATCCACTCAACTTCAGATCAAGTCTTGAATTAATTCTTAAATTAGATTTAATTTAAAACTTAAAGGGCACAATAGCAGCACGGTACTGCATTGATAAATCATTTACACTATAAAAACACCCTCTTACTTCATAAAAGATTTATGGAAAAATGTAATGTGACTAGTTGTATTTCTTCCATGGCTAAACGTTCTGACAGGCACGCAGGCACAGTATTAGGAGTCACTAGACTAAGTAGATAATAATTTTAAACACATGACTTTTAACCTGCTTTTCAAGCAAAGTATTAACAGCACAAGCATTCTGTAGCAATACTAAATACTAAGGGGTAAACCCACAAACTTAATTCTTTCTAGTTACACGTTTGCTCAGACACATGCACATTTCATCTTTCTTTACCTCCTTTCTCATCTAAGGAAAAAATATT
Source organism: Fulmarus glacialis (assembly GCF_000690835.1). Classification (NCBI taxonomy): domain Eukaryota; kingdom Metazoa; phylum Chordata; class Aves; order Procellariiformes; family Procellariidae; genus Fulmarus; species Fulmarus glacialis. The sequence goes on from NW_009219137.1 coordinate 15,164, forward strand.
CTCTAATCAAAACTAACAAAATAAAAGAGTTGTCTTGGTTTTTTTTCTCAATACATTTTTATTTTATAAATATAGCATTCAGTTTACAACTGAATTAAGAGTAATTGGATGTTAAGTAAAACCTTGCTAATGATACATAAACTGAAAGATGAATTTAAAGTGGTTAATTAAGAAGATAATACCGCTATTTCTTTTTTTTTTTGTGTGTCTAGTTGATTATTACAGTTTTCCTTTTGCCCTTATATTGGTTAGAAGATTATAATGGTATTTGATATACTGCTATGGGGCTTCCCTGATATCTCTCATCCAGACTATTGGCTAGCAGCCCTTCATACTACAGTAGAACAGATTAAGAATTTTCTTAATTTCAATTAAATACTGAAAGAGATGCCTTTTTTTATTTCCCCCTTTTTATTTCTATATACAGGCAGACTTCGAAAACAGCTGAGATGAGAAAAATGTACCACTAGAGAGCAAACCAGTGTTCCAGATGCTTAAAGATCTATTTAGTTTAAAAGGTGATACACATTTAAAATCTAATTCAGAAATATCTGTGCCTTTAGATTGGAAATGAACAAATGTTTTTTTAACATCAGTTTAATGAAGTTCTGAAAAACTGTTCAGTAGGCTAAGGAATAGGTAACAGAGACTGGTCTAACTGTATTAATGAAAGGAACTGTATGACGACCTGTGATCATACATGATTTCACCACGCTTAAAATATTTGGTCCCCTGTAATGATATCTGTGTTTGACTGAAGCCCATCAGGGTCCTGTTCCCTGTCTGCCAAACCCAGAATCCTCTTTTCTTCTGCATCTTGACTTGGTTTCTGAAGTTATAAGGAGAATACAGTGCAGACATCTGTAAACTATGGCTGACTCAATTCCATAGAGCAATTTGTCTACAAAATCTACCAGATAATATTACAATTATTAATATGTTCATTACAGAACTTCTTATCCACAAAGTCACCCAGCTAACAAAAACGGTCTTTGCAGAAGTCTTCATTGTGAGGGTTCCTTGTTCACATACATATGGTTGTGACAGTCTGGGCATCTGAAACATGGAAGGTAGATAGGAGTCCTTTTGTTTTTTTTAAAGACTGCCTTTTCTCTTCTAGCCCCCACTGCATCTCTTGGAGGAACAGCATTGCCAAACTGTTAAATTTAGATATTTCTTAAATAAATTTTAAATCGTCATACTCCAAACTGTCACAAAAACATAGATACAACATCATAGCAGTGAATTTTAATACTTATGCCTCATGAGATCAAAAAAAGTATAGAAAAAATCAAGATAACTAGTTTTAAAACTAGATACAGAATTACATTCTTAAAATTTTAAAATACAATTAAACAAGCGCTTATTTATTGTGTAAGCAGAACACGGTTGAGGATGTATCATAAGTTTAAACAGAAAAATCTTATCTGGTTTTACAGCAGGGTGTTTGATTTGTTTACTTGCCTTTTTTTTTTTTTTCTTTTCCTGCATAAATAATATATAATAAACAAACTCAGAAAATGGTGAAACTTCTTTTGAAGGACATATGATGCAATTTCATTCTGCTCAACTCGTTTGCTATAGCTGTAAAGTGGCCTCTTAACAGACTGGCCAAAAAAATTGTGTGTCCTGTACATTTAAAGCAGGCGAATATATTCTTAAACTCAATTTTTTTCATGTATTTTAACGAATGTACACACCCACATCTACACTGAAAATATATATACACACACACACAACTCCTGACATAACATAGTAATGAGTTTCATACGTTCTTACACAAATGAGAATATAGAACTAGAGAGAGCGTGAAGGCATATATTTCAACTGTTTGTCTTTCTTCTTGTATCATGAGAGGTATCCATTTATCGTATTTGTGACCTACAGTGATGGGGTAAACTAGAATGTACAATAATCAACTAATTGAACTAACAGCATCACTTTATAGTTCATGAACTTGGTCAATAAAAGCAGCTGAATGAATAAATGTATTTGTGCAAGCATTTGAAAAAAAAACCCTCACAAAAACCTCAAAAAAGTTCACATGATCAAATAAAAAACAAAATCAGCATTAATCCCCTGACTGATAACCAATAGTTCAGAGAAATTAACTATGATCAGCACTGCTAATCATCACTCTGCTATTTATTTGTTTGCTTGTTTTCCGAGAACAATTTGTTCCTCAGTTTAGCCAAGGGATGTATATAGCATTAAGCCCAAGCTAGACAAATTCAGACTACTTATTCAAGCATTTTTTAATAAGGAAGGTAACTGACAACTGGAGTTACCTACCAGCAGATCAGGCATGATGTCCCAGATCCACAGTCTAGAAAAAGGTTTAATACATTTTTAATAGATGCAGTTAAAATCGAATACTTGTGGACTTGATACATATATTATTAAATAAGGTACTGCTTTCCTTTAAATTGGTGTCCTTTTCCTTTAAAGCTCCCTCTACATTCATAAAAAGTGTAAGAACAACTGGGCACAGTTTGCAGCATTTTATCAAGCACACTGTAATGAGATAAGAGTTTGAAAGATTGGTATTAGAAGAAAATTCCAAGTATTAAACAAAGAATAATTTTAATAATAAAATAAGGCATATTTTCCTCAAATAAATTGGTGTAGATCAAGAGCAAAACCATTCTTAAAACTGAAATGTACATTACATGTTTTCCTCATATGCTACACAGTGTACTGTGGAAAAATGATTTACACATTCTAATGGAGGAAGTGATGAGCAGTCACATAGCTCGCCCAGTTCAGTACCCATGCCAGTCAATCTAGGGAGACATTAAAGGGAATGTAATGAACACTGCGAATCTATGAAAGCATACAATACAGAGCGCACAGGCTTGGCTTCACCACATATGATTGATACAATTTCAAAACTTCATCACAGTCTCCTGTTTCTTCAGTATGCACTATGTACGCTACTCAGCAAAACTTAAGCAGGTACAAAGGTGAATATGAGGTAGTCCTGTGACATTTTCTGCCCAATGCATTTTATTTGCTTTAGATCAGAAATATATATTCAGAGATGAAAATGATGAGTTTTAAATGACATCTTGTGAGGCCAAGAATAGTGTAAGTATTTAGTTTCTGTGCTTAGCATCAAAGGGAGCATAAGAGAGAAATTTCATTTAGAGCTTTTTTGCATACTGGCTTGCCAAAACAGAAGTAGTAACACTGCATGAAACAAGACAAAAGCTCAACCAATCAAACTGATAGCAAAACTGTTAGAAAGTCCTTTGGCATCAGGTCCTTTTCTCATTGCTTAGTTTTACTCTTTATATATCTTTCACTGCTGACACCACAAATCTCATACAGAAACTGGGCACCTGAAAATCAGACCAAACCCCAAAACACCAAACCCAAAGTAAACTGGTCATTCACAATTAGTCTCAGGAAGAACAACAAAAACAACCACCACCATAATCAGCATGCTAACTGAAATATGTTCAAAGCAAATAAATGGTGGTAGCTCTTCATGCAAGGGTTATTTAACTTTTGAAACTCTTCTGCTACAGAATGGTAGTAATAAAAATGCATACAGGGTCATAAGAAGGCCGGACAAGTTAATGAAATTCACAGATGTTACTAAACATGCAACAGGCATATTTGGCTCAGTGGGTCCTTGGACTGTAGAGACAGAAGAGGGACCACTCATGGAGATACTATGTATGCCGTGTTCCTCTGCTGTTCCCTAGAGAGTCACTGATAACCATCCACAGAGACAAAATACTATGCAAGATGTCTTTTCTTTCTGACCCAAAATGATAACTCTTATGTTCTTCCAAGCATTTAATGTAACGTATTTGAATGTATCTTATTTAGTGTTCATCGGCAGATAATAGTTTCAAGAACACGTTAATTCTCTTTTGATACCCAGATTACACACACAAAAGGTACTAATGCAAGGTTAAGCCTAAGTCAGGCAGTTTATTAAATACAGAAGGAAAGAAAAAAAAAAAAATCAATTAAGTGATTACAGACTTATTTTTCATTCCCTTCTTTCTTTTCTCTCTGACTGAAAAATTTTAAGGACACAAAAACCCCCACATTTACACAAATCTAAAATATAAACTGACTTAATTCCATTCATGGTTTCAGACTTAGCCTCAGGTATGTGGAATAGAGAAGAAAAATAATTACAGCATCCACGTAACAAGCAAATAGCTCGTTGTAGCTATGAATTAATTTCATTTCCTGTAGATCTATGTCTAAGTTAAAAATGTTTGTGGATGTTTGATAAGGATTGATCTCACACTTCCAAGTTTTCCCTCATGTAGCAGTGGACTACGAAACACATCTTTCTGCTTCCCACCCACCCACTTTCATAAAAGCTACTGCAAGTACAAGGCCTCTACCGTCAGTCACATTTGGCTGACACTGGATGTGTTTAAAATGTTGCATGTGGAAAACCAGCACATTCATGTAAGCCACAATTTCAGATTAAGAAATTATGTTAAAACTTTTAGTAGAAAAAGGTGACTGATTTTGTGCTACTTCAGTGAAAAACTGCAACTCATTTAAAGGCAACAGATGTGGCCAAGAAAACAGATGAGAGCAGCCAACTTACTCATATTAACCTTATCTTTTTTTTATTCAACAGAGATATTCATTGCTCTGATCTAGCCCTCAAACTTTAAGGTCTCCTCTTGAACTTTTATGAACCTAATTTTGCCAGAACCACCATATTATTTAAAGAATAAAAAATATTTTAAGAAGCTCTGCTTCTAAATATTGACATCTAACTTAAAAGTAACAATCTAGCCAAAATCTACATTAGGAACTGAAGTCAATTTTTAAAGATGAAAATGACCTACCAATATAGTCCAAAAAAATTCTGCCTGCTACTGAATGTAGTTGATGTTAAGGAACTTACACAGCTTGAGAACACATTAGCATTTGCTCCATCAATACGCAGCTGAATTATAGCGCACAGGAACCATAACTATCCTTCCTCTCCTGTCTTTTCAGCCCCATCTTCAGAACTTGGATACGTCCATCTTAATGCTTGCATATGTATGCCCGAATCTGCCATTTATCAGATCTGCAACATAGAAGGCTCCTAGATAAGCCTGAACTGTTATCCAGCTCTCCAAGACTATCAGCTGTCCACCCAGTCTTCACTTACGTTGGCCCTGACGCCCCCCAGTTGGATCACTATGTCCTTCTGGGTCTTTGAACCACCTCTGTGGCAGGCAGGTCTGTGAATTGCCTTTGTTAGAGATGCCACTTTTTTTCAGACATGAGGACAATCCAGGCATGCTGACCGTACATCTCCACTCTGGGGGTATACGCTACTGAAGTCAGTGCATTTAGTTCTGATCAATGTTGAGCAGAGAAAAATTAGGTTTATCTTCACGTCAGAGTGAGGAAAATGAATTTAAACTGAGGTACTAATAGAAAAGTTAGAAAAAAAAAAGCTTTACCGTTCTGAAGGTGGAAGCTGGCAGGCGTTATTTGAAACTCAAAGGAAAACAAATGTGAACAGAAAGTGAAATTAGAATTGTACTTTCATTAATTCATCCAGTCCTTGAGAAAGAACATCTCTCACTACAAAACTTTCACTCTAGTACTTCATCATAACTGTCAAAAACAGTTTGCCCTATGCAAAATTTTGCACTGAAATTGTGCCAAGTTCAGCAAGCCCATTGTTTTTCTAACTACCCAGCAAAGAAAATTTAGAGACCATGCATGATTTCTTATTTTAAGAAAAATTATTTGAAGTTTGCTTTAGTAGTCTTGTGCTAGTTGCTCATTTGGGATGGATCCCTTTCTCTCCATGTGACTTAGTCTCTACTAGTCTTATTTGCAGCCAAATACACTCTTAGCTGGTTTATTAACAATCAAAAGCCAAAAAACATTCAGCATCAATTAATTTTATTTACTTTTCAGATTATACAAACGCATGTATCCAATAAATTCTAACACATGTACAACAGTTAAAATAAACTTAGCTGACTGCCTCCAGAAGACAAATCTGCATCCTGCCTACAATCTGCTGTACTGGACTAAAACTACAAGGTGAATAGATCTACTTCATGGCTTGTCTACACCTACATAATCATACCACTGCAGCTAAACTTATACTGGAATAATTATACCAGCATAAAAGCCATAATCTTGACTTAGTAATTTCAAAACAGGATAATAAACTGTAGTAATTCACAGTAGGGATTCTATCAACAACAAAAAAAAAGGACCAAAAATAGAAAATTATGCAAAGATCGTAAACTTATCAAATAGAGTAACCTCAAGTCTCTGTAACAGATCAGCTCATTCATTCCCTAAATACTGCTGACACTTCAGAGTACTCCTATATGATAATAAGAAGTTTGCATTGCACCCTCCAGCACTACACAAAATTTACACCACCAGCATCTATTAGATGTTTACCATTTAATGCACCTCACTCCAGAAGATACTTATATGCATTATCATCTAAACACATTGAAAGAACTTTGGAACAAAAGTAACCTAGTACCCGCGCTTTCCACCTTTCAGTCCAGCTTACGCAGCCATAGGCCAAAGTGTATTTCTGGACTAGGCCATTAGGCTATGCACATCCCAGAAGATCTGGAAAGTCCAAGGTAATGCATATGCAGTTACCCTATAAATGCTGAAATTCCACACCGCAATAATCAATTGCTTTCAACACATTAACCTTGGCACTGAAGAATGTTAAAGAACTACAGTAACAAGTCTTTAGCAAGAACTATGCATATGTAAATAGTAATTTCTTAGAGCTTAGAGTTTACTAAACCGTTCTTAATTTTCCCAAAGGCAGCAAACGTGATCCAAGGATTCCACCCTTTCAAGCTTTACACACCTAAGGTGAGGAGACTGCAGAGACCTAACCAACATAAGCAGAACAAATGGCAAAAATCAAATTAACTTAAGAAAGCTGGTAATTCATACCCTATTTTAACTCAGTCATAATGGTTTTTATATAACATAGAACAGTATACGTGGAAGTACACCAAAGCAAAATTCTACACGCACAGATCTTTGTTTTGTTTAATTAAAATAGAGTAAATTAATTCCTTTAAATTGCATACGGGGAAACACACTGAAGCGACTTTCAATGAATTAGTGAACTAGTACTACTACTGTTTGAAAGACAGATAAACTATCTGATCTCTACTGACAAAGAAAAGTCTCTTAAAAGATAGTATCTCCCTATCCTGTGAGCTGAGACTTGGGGCCACTGTGTAGACACAGCACAGGAGCAAAGAGGAAAAGGAGACCTTTACCCAAAACAAGCTTTTGCACCTGCAATAGCATGAGTTCAAATTGGGGGTGTGTGGGTGGGTGGGTGCGTGTGTGTGAATGCACAAGCCAGGGGATAAACAGGACAGGAGAAATTACTGCCAGAGTTATTAGGAAGATGGAAATATGCTTTCCTCTGTACAACTGTTCTCACCTTAACTTTAAATTCTGGTCTAGAGAGGAACTTACATGTATAAAAGGTCATTAAAAATAAAATTTTTAAATTTAAAAATACAAAAACTATTTCTTATCATATAGAACATTAGCTGCAACTTTCTCTTTACACAGGAGCAGAAAGGAAATAAGGCATTACTTAAAACTCTGAATCTCTGTATGTTATCATACCATCCATTTTTCAGCAGATTTAGAAGGATGATGATGTAATATACTAAACATTATTTTAAAAATTGGAGGTTTTTTCCACAAAATGTGCTTTGGGCCATTGACAGCAAGAGGTCACTTTCAGAACAAATTTAACATTTGGGATATTCACAAAAAGTTATTAAATTTCATCTTAAGAATAACATGCTAATATACTATCCAAAGGGGGATCAGATTTCACACTTCAAAAAGGGTACAACTGAACTGAGTGTTCTCATCCTCTGCTAAAAACCAAATGTCAGTGACTCATCAAGTGGCATATGCTTTAACACAGTAGGATCACCAATTCTCCAGCCCAAGCATAAAAATTAAATCTTTATAAAGCATAAAGTAATTTTGTTGGCAGTTTTTCCCTTGACTCAGGAAATATTTGTGAATCTTGTGAATCTGCCATTTTATGGTTTGGAATTTTTACAATTTCTTTTTCCTCTTTTTGCAAGGGGGCAGAGAGAGGAAGAGAACGTGAATGGCAGGAAATGGGAGACTTGTGAATTATTACTTATGTGCATTTTCCAGAGTGATATATTTAATCTTACCAACTTTGTGATCGCAATGTTTTAATGTACATATGCTTAAGACAACACACAAGAATGATACAATCTTGTAGTAAGATTGTTATAAACAAATGTTTGGGGTTTTGAGCTGATCTCATTGAGCAGATTTTCTGTAATGCCAGAAATGCAGTTGCACAGGCTCAGTTACTGACATAAATCATTCTCTAATTTGTTGATGGCGGGGTTGGGGAGAGAAGATAAATTTCTTTCAAAGTGCAAAGCAACATACAATTTGACCATTAAGTTCCCAAACGATGTGAGTCAACATTTTTTAAAAAGATTCTATCTATGGTGCTCTTCCAAGCATTGTTAGTACAAATTCTAACTGCGTAATTGGTAAGAAGCACAGCTGAGGTCAGTAGAAGTATCTGCTGAGTCAAAAGTATTAAATCAAGTCTTTGTGTGCTAAGTGGTAACATCCAGAAATTGCTGTTAGAAATAAGAACCTCATTTTAGCAAACAGTGTATACACTACACAGAACTACACAAATATGTGTGTGTGTGTGTGTGTGTATGCATTTTTTGATGGCTAATAAACTTAGACTCAGAGTAACTGAGTTTTATGGGTGAATTCTGTAGATCTAAGTTACAATTCTTCTGAATACCCTTTGGCTGCTCAACAGCTTCTGGCTTCAGTTGCCAGAAAAATAAGCTAAGTAGACTATTTTTTTGCTTGGTAGCACAAGGTTTTCTTCAAATCAATGAGATTTCAAGCAGATTTCAAATCAATGAGATCTGAAGTCCCCAGCAATGATCAAAATACAGTAATGAAAAAAAAGGAAAAAAAAAAACAAACAAAACAATAAAAAGCCCTTCAAGGCACTATGAGGGAAGAAGAAATAGGGATGTTTTGACTTATTCTCCTCCTCTTAATTCCTGTAGATACACGCAAGGCAGCATGGCATCCAGCTTTATTCACTAGAGCATGTAAATGGCACCTTAAGCCAGGCAGAAACATGGATCAGACCAAGCATGTGCTGGAGACATAAAAAGCTGGAAGGAGAAATCAGTGCAGTATCTCAGATTTCTTTACACTTTCTATTGGTAGGAACTTGAGATGAGAGAGAAATCTTGCATATTGAACTGCTCTGAAACATACTAAGAAAGTCTTTAAATGACACCAGCTTTACCATTGTTAATTCATTATTAAACTACCTCTAGTAGTCTGGTCATGTTCCAAACTTTAGACTCTTGTTAAGGTCAAACTTTCAAATGCTTGATTTTAATCTCAGATGAGGAACATATCCTTATATAGCTTTAACAAATGTTACTGGGACAATTAAATGAAACTAGCATCATAAAACAGAACAATTCATGAAGGATTACATGGCAAAGCTGTTATCACCTGCATTCATAGCACCACATGAGTTCTATTCCCATATTTAATGGAATAGCATGTGTTCACCTTCCTCGCGAGTATGGATACGGAGTATTAATCAGACTAAATGTAACATCAATCTTTTCAATATATTATCACAACTTTATGAGAGCTGATAGCTAATCAAACTGACCAGCATCCATGCAAATAATAAATTCTGGGTCAGTTCAGAATGACAGTACTGCAACAATGCAAAGTATGATTCATAGATGTCAACAAATAAAATAGTATTTTATTTTCTATCCAGGGGTAGGAAGTTGAAAATAGGCCATCAGCTGATTACTAAAGCCTGTGCTTTTCTCTAGAAAACTCATAATGACATGCAACTGCCAAGAGATTAAACTGAATCCAGGGCTTTCAGAGGTACCAGGGAGAATAAGTTTTTCCTGCAGACTTTATAGCTTTCACAGTTGCTATATTAATCTTGCACCCTAGGTAGTCATGGGTACCACCTACATATACCATATGAGTACAATCTCCTTACTTTTCAGGTAGCATTTATTTACAAATTATCCTGTAATTCCTGAAGCAGGAAAAAAAGACAGAAGTAGCCTTCTCAGATCAATTGTGTCAGAAAGGTTCTTCTATTATTATGCAGGAGGCTCAAAAAAAGTTCGATAGTTCTCTAGCCTTCACAAGCTGAGAAATGAGTTTGTTTTCACTTTGCAGTTTAATTAACCACAGAAATTTCCAAGTTGTTAATGCCAGTTTTTTGTGAAGGTGATTCTGCCAAACCAAACAGCTAATCTGCTCTAGCTGAATTCCAACCAATCTCGTGTATCAGCAAGGTTTACCTGGTGAAGGCTACTGGGAAAGAAGTAACCCTTCTTTTTTTGAAATTTAATCTTACTTCTGTCTTAGTGAGTTATATCATTCAGTAAAAAAAAAAAATTGAACTATATTTAACTGTGAAAAGTACTTAATTTCAAGACCTGGAGACTATGTTTCATGGACTGTTTGTTTAATGAGGCATGCTCTGAATGGTTAAATTAGTATTACTTTCATAGCCCAATGCTTCATAAGCTTATGTTTCATTACAGATTGTACATGTGCTGAATTCTTGTCTAATGACCATGTAACAGGGCACGTTCAATTATTCTCTTTGGGTTTTAGAAAGAAACAGGAAGTTTGGCTATAAACAATGCAGTCATAGAATAAATTTCACCACAGCAAGTTCATCTGAAAAATATGCATTCTTTACAACACAGCCAGGAATGGCATTATGAGAACCAACATCCTGCTGCACTCAGGTTTGTCTTTTTTTTTTAATTTTGTTTTTTTGTATTAATACTTAGGCAATATAAGAAAGAAAACTTTTCGTTAATACTGGATGTTTTGTGATGAGCAGTACTTGAAAGATGTGGATAGTGAATCAAAAGCAGCTGCTAGAAACCACAGATAAAATAACAAGTTTGCTAAATTTAGTATATGTTATGAAATACATAGAGTGGAGGAAGAGTCAGCCGTTGTAAATTTTTATCAGCTGGGAAAGAATTACTACAGAATATTTCACTCTTCACTTAAAAAATAAAGGAAAGATGACAGACATTAAATAATGGCAAAATATTTAATAGGCAGATGTTAGTTGATCTACATTAAAATTTAAGACTAAAATAAAACTAATTTTTGATTACATTTCAGCTTTTAACTCCTTTTAATAATTTACAAAAATATCCACCCAAAACTGTAGCGTTAATGAAATAAGAACAACTATTATTGTCTGGCTTCCAATTGTGCCTAGAAAAAGCAGAATATTATTATTACTACGCCGCATCTTTTAATTATTCTACAAATAGGGTAACATTTCAACTCCAGTATTAAATAAACAGAGTACACTTGGATTATTAAAAGCATTTTCTTAAAATAATCAATAATGTTACAGTTCTTCACTAAAAGAGCAAAAAAATTGCTTTACTTAGCCATCTATTTAATCTTAACTAAACTTAATATACTTAATGCCAAGGTTTTACTTATTTTTTTATTTTTCATGTGGGAAGGAAAATACTTAAAAACCTAACAATGACAGTCTGCAATTACAGATTGGATTAGGTTTTTCCCTAGGTTCTAGCTTCTAAAGATTCCAAGTACTATGTCATAACAGAGATTCTGTGAAGTAGTTTACATCAAATGGGAAACAAAATGTCTATTTTTGAAAGACGGAGGTTGCCCAAAAATAATTAAATACACGTTTAAAAACAAACACTGCCAAGTAGCTGACACCCAAAATCTGACCCACCTAAAAACTGAAGAATTATTCTATCAGTTTTCAAATCTTGCCATTTACACCCACACAAATCTTGCCAATAAATGCACTTACAGAAATATGTATATACATTACAGCATACTTGTACACATTTGTCCTGGGCTGGCCTGATAGAGTTGGCCAGCAGAGGGAGCAGAAGTTAATAAACCTTTTTCCTAGAACAAAGATGAGAATCATTCATGCTGTGTCAAACACGGAAGTAACTGAGAGGAACACCATCTTGGCTGTCCCATTAAAAAAAAAAAATGTGGTGGAGAAAAAGAAACTCTATGAAATGTTTTTGGTTGTTGTTTTTTTTTTTCCAAAGCAGATAAAAAACAAAAAACACAAACAAGTACATCAAGCTTACCTTTGCTCAAAAATATATGCATTTCTGTATGACAGAAAAATACATCCTTACCAGGAGCAGCAAAATACTTTCTAAACTTGTCCTCTATAACATTAATCTATTGTTTCTAAACACCTTTTTCTGCATTTTTGTTACTTATTTTAAAAAGTTTTTACCTGCAGGTTAATCTCTGCTTCATAGAAAGTTAAGCAGGAACAGTAGTGCCTCTCTGAGTCTATATCAGTCAAAACCACCACAAAGAACGTTGGCTGTTTTCTCTCTTTCGAAAGCTGCCATCCTCCAGGCTGGCAAAACTAATGAAACAAAAAAAAAAGAGACACATAGTTAACCAGTAATATCAATTATTTTAAGAAATACAAAAGATATTTTTAAACAAAGTAACAGAACATTATCTGAAACAAGCAGCTCATTTCATTTAAAGTGAACATATGCAGGGTTGCAAAATTTGGAGAAAATGGGGAAAAACCCAATAGGTCTTGGAGTTGGTCAGACTGATATAAATCTAGCGCTACAGACATCAAGGGAGATATAAAAATAAACTCTACAAACTGAAGATGTGTTCCATTCAATTCAGTATTCAAGATCATCTTGCAGGGTTTAACAGGCAACGACAAGAAAAAATTGACACATTATGCAGGTTTCATTTGGACAACAGGTTAGAATTTGAAGCTAAAATTGTTGTGCCTTCGAATGTCTCTACATTTTTAATTTCTTCATGTATTCTCCATTGATTTATCTAATCATAGATATTCCACTTACACCTACTTGCAAAATTATTCAGTACTTACTCCTACAAAAGACTATTTATAGAGCAATATTTTTCATCCATTTATTGATTACCTCTATAAACTTTATGGTGAACATTTGAAATTTTGTAAGAGGTCATACCATAGCAGCGATATAAGTTTTGCCACCCCTGTGAAAAAGACATTCAAGTTTCGTGACTTCGTAAGTCTCAGGGACAAAGAAAATCATTTGCTCCTCAGACTCAAGGAGGCTGCAGTTCTCCAAATACTTCATATGTACTTAGAATACTACATGTTTCCCAGCTCTTGCAGCAATGAGCAGACTAAATATGTGCAATACTTAAAACACACATCAAATAAGCCTAAGTCCTTTCAGTATTTGATCCTTCAAGCTAACCAGGCTATGGCAGCGCAAGTCACCAGAATCGAAGACAGCGATTCTGACCTCAGAACAGACATGCACAAGCAGCATGAACAAAAAGAGAATTACAGCTCAAAAGCAAAGGGAAAGGTGTATGGTTTTTCTTCTTTTTTAAATGACTGGAGTACAGCATCGGTTAATAACTTGTTCCCAGTAATGGAAGAGAGTGCTGAAATTCAGGAATCGGTTTGCTGAAGATTCTTGAGATGGCCTTTATGGAATTTTGTATTCACTGCTTCTTTTCCTTAAGGCTGAAGTCACATACATGAAAAATTCACAAGTACATTATTATTAGCAAAATTATAAACTTAGAGTTTACATGGGGCAAAAGTAATAACCCCTGTATGTATTAGGAATAATTAAAAAAACCCTAAACATTTCTAGAATTGTTAAACAATGCAGATACCAAAGGAACCAGAGAGATAGGTCAAAATGTCATGTTTCCAGCAATTGCTTCTTTCCCCTGGACAGCTGCTAAAAACGGAAAGAACATGAAGAGTAAGTTGTAAACAAACATTTACTACAGATTCATCTTTAGAACCTCTACAATAAAACCTGGGTAGTCTTAGGTGAACAGCAGTTAAAACTCTGCCTCTGATACACAATTTATTTTATGATCCTTTTGAAGATTTTATGGCAATATTTTCAAAAACGAAGTTTTCTCATGTTACATTCTTCATATTCTAGATAGTCAGCTTAACACTTCTGAGTCTGTATACTTAGAAGTGCTAAGCACCCCCTCCTGCATCTGAGAATAACTGTACTTTGAGAAAAGTATATCAAAAAGTACTTTGAAAAAGACATCCTAGTCATTCCATGCTAAGCATCCAGTATTAGTCCATGATTTTGATAATACTGGCCTAATCTCCCCTTGTTTTTCATCCCATGTCTGTTAAAAATAAGAAGATTCCACTATTAATCTTGCAGGACTGCTATAAAGATAATGTAATATGGTTGATATATACAGACATTATAACAAAAGCATCATTAAAAAGTTTGACAATAAATTCATTAGAGTTCTGTATGTATTGCAGAGTTTAGGTGGTGTGTGGTAAATGAAGCCTGGAATCTGTAGCTCAAATACGATAAAACCCCCAAAATTCTGAATAGCTATTTGTTCAATAAGTATGAGCCAAAATGCAAAGAATGCAGTAAGATTCTTTTAATAAACAACACCTTTCCATGGTATACCGTTAAAACTGAATCATCCATACAAAGTAGGTCAAATTAAGGTTGCTTATGCAGTCCTAGTTCTGGCACTTCTTAAGCTCTGAATGCTTGCGTTTACAATCTTAACATTCTTTCAGATCTGCCAAATCTACCAGTTCTGACAGGAAATCCTTGCTGGTGCCATTGCCCTTTAGCTTTATGGGTAATTTCCTATCTCACACCTGTAAGTAGCAATCTATCAGATTTTTGATTGTCTGGAATTCCTGGACAAGGGACCATTCTGCACACACCAAACACCACCCTACTAAAGGCACAGAAGAGCTGGTATATCCAAATAATCCACAAACAATGTATTCTGTGCCCGAATGAAAAATACGTGAGCTTGGGATGTGTGGCTTATGCATAGCTGATTTTCACATGACACACAAAGAATCTACCAATTTTGAACTCTGAGGTTTTGGTAGGTTCATTTTGAATATAGTTTTTGTATTTATTTTGAAATAAAATAAATTAAAAAAACATTCTTTTTATTGTAATAAGCCATTATTAGCAGGTCTACTGCATAAAATTTATACCAACATCTGCCCTGTAAACTGAGAAATGCAAAGGGAAAACCAACAGCTAAATTTTAACTATCAGAAGTGACTGTTCATCTGGGTAGGCTGCTCTCAATAGCAATCTCTCAATCTTTATGCATGTCTAAACCCTGCTCATGTCAGTGAGAATTCTTCCCGATTTCAAAATGATCTTGTGTATAACATATGCTTTCTAGATTTAACTATTTTACTAGGAAACAACAATTAGTGATTGTTAAGGAAAGCAGCTGAAGTAGAGTACACGCACTGCCTACACAGAGAATCTGTGTTTTCAAATAAACTGGAAGGAATTTATAAATACAGTGACCGAGGATAAAGACAACATGCTCCTCCAAGTAATTAAACAATGAATGACTCTCAGTTTCCTTAAAATAAGGTAATAAATATTAGTGTAATATTTGAAATGCAAACCACATTGAGAAGAACTTTCCAAATTAGTATAAATACAAGCTACTATACAGTATGATTACCAGCACAGTCTGGCCACTAAGAACAGCAAAATGTTTCCTTACCAAATCAGATGTTATACCAAAACAGACAAAAGAACCCTTGCAAATATAATTCAAAGGTCATGTGCTTCTTCAGTAATCAAGAAAAAACCCCTGAAGTTCAAAAATGAACACACTCCCATATTGTTTCAGTTATTTACCAGAATTCTTGGAACCAGAATGTAGCTTCTATCAAAGACACTGAAAATTAGAAAGAATCAAATTGTCCAACTCACTATTCATAGAAATAAGCTTCTAATGGTGGTGAGTGCTTCAAATCAACTCCACATTACAACTGATTCCCTTCTAAAATTTGGTGCAAATATCCAGAAGCTGTGCTGAAGAATATGTAACAAACATCTTATATTCAAGGTGCTGAAATTTCAAGCATTGTTTGAAACTACAGGTGCCCAATGAAGCAAAGAACTTGCTCTTAATTATTCCCACAAATGCTTTCAGACTAAACAAGAAACCAGACAGATTTAAAAATGATGCACAGTGTTTTAAAACAGTGTAGCTGAGTTTGTTACCTTTAAAAATTTTGTATGTCGTCACCACAAGCTTCTCTCTAAAGTCTAGACATAATTAATGGATGTTTAAAAATGACGTTTGTTTCTTCTAATTTTTATAAGCCAAAAATATTGTCTTTGCTTGATTCATAAATTTGTTCCTTCTTTCCTACCTAGAGCCATAGCTGTACTCCTACTCTTTCTCTTGCCTTTTAAAAGAAATCATTTGCATAAATCATATAGCATATACCTTATATATACTGTACATAGCTTTGGTGTCTGGAATCACAGAATCATAGAATATCCTGAACTGGGAGGGACCAATGAGGATTGAGTCCAACTCCTGACTCCACACAGGGCAACCTAAAAGTTAAACCATGTATCAAAAAGCATTGTTTAAACAGTTCTTGAACAACTACAGGCTTGGGGTCATGACCACTTCCCTGGGGAACAGTCTAAAGTCTGTTGAAAAATCAAAGACAATGTAAAAATAGTCACAATTTCTATTAAAGCACTGGAGGAATTAGCATGTAGGAGGAGGGCTTACTGGATATTGTGGAAGTAAAGACTAAATACTATTATTATACTGTACAGTATTTATATAGTGTTCAAGTTTCATTAAAGAAACATTTTAGTCATTTGTAACCTTACCATCGCAGTCTATATTATTTGCCCTCCATATCTGTTGATCAGAAATTGCATGTTAGAACTTTGTCATTTAACTCTGGGCTTGCACCCTGAGCCCAACCAAGTCAGTAACAAAAACTTGAACCAATATTCTAGTTGGGTCTGTGTGGCTACAGACAGGAAGACTGCTCTCTCTGCACTTTACATTGTTTTCTGTATCAACAATCCAGTCAGCTTTCCATCAGAAATCCACTACCTTTGATGGCACTACCAAAGTAGAAAGGGGAAAAAGCTTGTTCAGAAAGTTTATGACATGATACATTCTTTGCAGGTCATCTGTTGAAAGCATTTTTGGGGAAGTTTATACAAAACAGAAGACAAGATGTGTGATATACCATTACAGAACACTGCACTTAAATAATCAATTATATTTAAAATATATTGTCACATTATATATTTTCTTCAAAATATATTTGTGCACTTGTTTCTTGTTAAATAAAATCCAAAGCTATCTAGATGCACATAAAATAGAAAACATTTGAACTCTATTGACAAGACTTGAATTAAAAGATCCCAAAATGTCTTCAGAATTTAAAACGTGACACAGATATCCACCTTCCTTTCTAGTTTAACTCTTTCACCAAACATTTGATTCTCCCTTGGTTCTCTCTGGGCATAGAGTTTCATTTTATTAAGTCTGCTTCTGTAGGCTTTCTTTTCCTTTTCAAATAACTGTGCTTTGTTTTTAACATGTATCATCATCATCATCTTTTCTACAAACCTCCCTGAAAATAAAGGACCATGTTCTGGACATTATGTGAAGAAAGTTTGTTCCATTTGGACTTGCATGACCCAGCACCAGCTGCTGAGTATTTCACCATTTCACCATTCACTTATGTATGGAATTTTGGCAAAGGGATTTCTCTTTTTCAGATGCATACCTCTACTTAAAACAAAAGAAAACAATTACAAAGCTCACTGGCGTAATAAAAAAGCAATGTAATGAAGCTGTAAATCTGAGGAAATGCTCAAAGCTTTGGGGGTATCTCTGAATGTAAACAGAATACAAAATATACACTGAATTTTATAACATCTTCCTGCCTTTCAACACGTTGTATCTTAAACTGCATATTTATCCTCAGCCTAGTCTAACATAAAACTAGTGCACTTAAAGTATACTCCAGATTATTTCCAGGTAAAAGCCCGTTTCAAGTGTTGTAGAAGATTCTGATGATCAACTGTAAACAATTAAACTCACTCATAAAGAAAAAAATAGCTTTTAATCATAAAAGAAATACAAAGGCCTTTTCTACCCTGGAATGCACTGAAATACAGAGTTCCCCAAGATGAACCTTTACACAGCCACCTCGTGGCACCCGTGAACTGCTGGAACCTGCTGCCAGGATCTCCCACAAAGGTGCGTGCAAACCAGCTGCCCACTTCTCTCGCCCAGTCCAGTCAGAGGCTGGCAGGGTGCTGAAGCTAGAAAAGAGGTTAAGAAGCCAACATTAATATGGCTTTCTAAAATAAAATAGGCTTTCTAACCTATGACACCAGAGACAGAGGAAAGGCGAAAGAAGTGTAGATACATAGTGTTCATTTCAAGTCAAGGAACTGCTTTCTCCCCTTAGCAAATCGAAAAAAACACACTCAGGTGCCTGCACATGCTTGTATTGGATACCACCTGCCCCTTAGCCTCTCACACCTGAAATTGGTTGAAATACTTTGGGGAAATCACATTATAAGCGGCAGGAGGGTTGTTTGTGACTACAGGTGACATTACTATCCAAGAAGAGTTTCAGATGAATAATCTTTCCCCTCCTTGCCTGGGACAGACTCTCCCCACATGCTCTGGACATTTCTGTCTCAGTAGTCAGCTCCTCAGTCAAACGTAAAAACCATGTCAAGAAAGACACTAAGAAACGCTTCCCCTCAGAGAAAAGATCCTCGACCACATTCTTAGGCTTCCTAAGGCTGAAAGATCTCTCAGTGGCACTAATCCTGCACAAGTGACAGAGGAGGTATTCTCTAATTTGAGCTACAGATTAAAGTGATCCTTAATAATCAGATGCTCAAGCTTGTCACAGAGACCCTGCAGCAAAAGTCAAACAAAAGAAGAAAAGTTAAAATATTTGGGAACATCTCAACTAAAATCAGCTAATTCATCCTCAAAAACCATAGAGATAGAAAAGTCTTTTACTGAAATTCATCAAGAACTAGGTTAACCTCCCCCACGTACTAGTGAATATATAAGCCTGAGTGTACATCTACACATGCAGATGAAAAAAAATCAGTTCCAAGTTAATTGCTTTGCTTTTTTAAAACCTCATAACATTGTGTAATTTTAAACACCTTTCCACAATGAATGGTGGAAAACCCGAACTTGTAAAAACCATTTCTACAAGGACTGTATTCCTAGTTTGGCTTCTGAAAAAATACTTGAACTGGATTTTAGAAAGAAAACTACACCCACCAGGAAACCAGTTTCTTTTTCTGCTTTCAGAACACTTAATATCTCTACCCCAGTGGCTTATTAAAAAGAAAAAAAAAAAATTTAAAAATCTGTCAAATAATCTTCTGACTATTTCTGAACAAAACCAACCTAGACTACAGATGTGAATAACTATTGTACGCTAATGCCTTTATTTCAGAAATAGTACAGGATTAATTATGACATTCTGAATGGGGTTTTCTTCTCAAAACAAAGTTCCGACATCTTTATTCTAATCATGTTTAGTAAGAAAGTGAAATCACTGTGCTTGTGCAAATAATTAATGGTTTGGACTTTTTATTCATTTATTTAAACCACGCTCCCTCCTCTTGTTTTCAGCCAAGTGCCCATCAAGATAATCTTATGGCAATTTAAAAATTCTGAGACCCTTGGACCCAGAATCTTTTTTTACCACCACCCCCAACACACCCACCATGCTCTATCTCAGGCAAAGACAGTGAGACAGCTGTGGACAGTAGCCAGAAATTCTCAGATGCACATCAATATGTCAAACAAATACAAATATGTATTTGCAGATATTTTATGCCAGAGAATTTTTTTTTTTAAACACATTCTAAACTTCATCAAAAAATTAAAAAGTCATAAATTTAAACTCTCGGGACTTGCAACTGATATTCAGGAACACATACCCTGCCTTCAAAATTTCTCTTACAATAATTGCTGCCAACGCAATATTGCTAATTGCAATAATTGCTCCCAGTGACACCGTAGGTCAAAAGAATAGTGAGAAGTCTGGATACTAAATATTCAACATGAAAGCAGAAAAGAATTTCAAGGCAGCAATAAATTCAGGTGAGGCATGAATTCAGTAAACTATACTTTAATCTGAAGAATACAGGTCTATAGCAAATGAATTGTGTTCGGTTATGAGACAAAAAAGAAATGGGTGGAAAATATCTGATATTTAGAATATTCCTGAAGCAACACTGAAAGGAGGACACTGAAAAAGAGTATCGTTATCAAAGAAATGAATTCTTTGTATTAAATGCTTGTGTTTTAATTTTCAGCAGAAAAAAGAAGCTTCTTTGTCCCTCTTAACCCATTCAACAACCAGTGCTCAGGATTGGTTTCCAAAATGCATTGTGACACTTTCTAAGACAATGGTTAATTTGTTTTGGGGTTTTTTTCTGTTTTTACTGACCACTGCCTACACTAGAGGAGATTGGTAGTCATCTGAGGTATACAAGCCTAGAAAAACAGTTTCCATTAGAAACATAAATGAGCATTTTACACATATTTAATTTATCAGTCAAGCATGAAATATTAGCCTTACTTAATGCACTCTTTTTTCTCTCCCTCTCTCTCCCCTGCCTTCTTTCTTTCTGTTTCGACAGTAGTAGGATTGTATTACAACAGCAGCCATAAGCTTTTTCAAGTCTTTAATGACTTCCCAACTCATTTTCTAGATAATGCTATAAACTATCTTTCAAAAGATATACAGCATGTACAAGTATAATTATTATATTGGTTGAAAGTAAAAAAAAAAAAATACAGTAGGGTAATTAATGTACATCACTCAACAGTTACAATTGGCACCCACTAAGCTATTTATATGATCATAAATTTTGATTTGACATTTCAATGCTTAAATATTCCTTCGGAGGAACTGGTCAATGTTATATAAAACACTACTGTAATACACAAAATCCTCATTATCTTATTTTTATAGCTTACACCTACACAATCAGATATTAAACCACACTGTTAATACCATATCCAGCCTTGTTGCCATGTTTGAAGACACATTCTGTTGCTCTCTAGCAATTGTAAAAAAAAAAAATGCAAGCAGCCTTATGTTAAGATTTTTGCATTCATGATCTTATAACTCCTTAGAATATATCTACCAGAGAAGAGTTTGAAGACTCAACAATTGGAGAAAAAGCGCATGGGTGTGGGGGTGTGTGTAAGTATGTGGTAATGCAGTGTACACTAAAAAGAACATTGATCTGAACTGACAGAGGCCTAGAAACTAAAAGGCCTGTGACTGCTGCAGCAAAATAGACTTAGAGATTTAAAAGTGATGCTAACAGCCTCAAGATGACAAAATACAGAACAGGAAGTCTTGAAATACGCAAATGAATTAAAAAGTCAGAATTTGCTCTTAAAATAGAAAGCAGAAATTAGACTAGAACATATGCTTATAGAACAAACCACAAAAAGGATAATATATACCTTAAAGCCCCTGAATAAAATGCACTCGCTGCAAACAAAATGATAATCAATTTCTTTTTGAAATATACCCCTTCACAATGCAACTCTCAAACTCACTCTGAGTTCCAAAAAGCACCCAGGAGAAGCAGCAGAACGAATGACAGGAAACCAGATCAATACAAACAGCACGCTGCAAGTTAGCAAAGGTAATACCAGGAAGGGCTATATGCTTCCAGATCTGGCTCTCAGGGAGCTTGTTCCAAAGCTCCCATGTTTTATATAAAATCTCCATGGTTTGGGGTAGGTGATACTCAACCTGCGCAGGATTCAGCTAACTTCTGCATCTTGCCTTGCCTGATACTTCCCCTCCATGGACTGAAACAAACGGGTTTCCTGAGACCAGATGTAAGTCTTCTGGTCTAACCATCCTCTAGAAATAATGCCAGCAAAATGGTGGCGCCATCTATCCCAGTCAATTATCGTTACCTCTTTTAATCGTTTTGGACACCAGACATCAAGCTAAAATACATTAATCTACCTTAACCTGTCCCACTCAGAATTTTGTTTTCAAATCCAAACACTGTTAATTCACTGTGCCTCCAAGATCTGGAACACGGACAACACTCACCCCAAGCAGCTTTGTCCTGGTCTCGGCTGGGATAGACTTAAATTAAACCACGTTAAACCACAACAAGCTTTCTGCCAGTTCAGCCCAGAGAGAGCATGTCCCGCCCAATGTCAATACTTACACCTAGTAAGGCGAAATCCAGGGAAAGGAGGAGGAGGGGATGGCTGGCATGGGGAAGGGGCTTTTGGAAAGCCTGGGGATGTTTAAATGGGTTGGCAGTCACCTAGCCCAGCATGAGCTCCTCTAGCCATGTGAATAGTAGAAGGCCTGAAAAGAGAGCGCGTCCATGACCACATCCTACAACGTGCCACCTCGCCAAATGCGCACTCTCAGCAACCACTCCCACCAGCCACTGCACTGCTCACCATCGCCCTCAAACTGATCGGTGATGCAAGGGACAGAGATAACTACAACAGTTCATTGCACCAAAAGCTTTATTCTGCTAAGGGAACTTAAATTAAAAATAAGCAAAGGAAATTACAGAAAGGGCAGTATATTTCTGGTCTGTTCATTTTGGGAGTTCAACAATACTTCTTATATGCCTCGTGGTACTATTTCCCCACTTGCGGTCACAATGAATTTCCCCTTTTGCAGATGTGAGCTTCCACAAAGAAACAGAAGAGAAAGTACATAAACATAGGAAAATGAAAGGTGGCTAAAAAATCTCACAACGAAACATCTTCTCATGTCAGTGAAAGCCTAGACTAGGACCTGAAATAAATAAAAAAAAAAATTACTGGATTGCAATATGGATGTATCCCACTAATGAAGTTCCGTATATTGGCTGCTACTACTGAATTTTACATTTCCACAGTGTTAATTAAGAAAAATACGAAATGCATTTCCTGTCAGCACTCTCACCAAGAACACAGTAAAATTAGCATGAAAAAACAGTTGAAAAGTTTGGTGCTTTCCATTTAGCTTCAGTTTCCTGTGCAGAAAAATGGGATCAACAGTATGAGACATACTTGTCCTCTCTTCCCACAAAACTGAAGCCTGTATTATAACCAGTGGGCATTACTACTAGACTACATTACAGGAGGTCTTTAATGGGTGTGGTAAGAGAGTTTGTCTGGCAAAAGCTCCAGTATAAACAAAAAGGCTTTGTGCCACTGTAGATGCTTTCATGTGCACTGTTGGCATGCCAGTAAACAGCTATTCTGATGAAGAGATTGTATTTCTTCCAGGTAGGTTAGCAGAATTTAGCAGTTTCTGAACTAACAAGATAGTAAGAGATTCCAAAACTTGTCAAAATGAAACTTCAGAGAGGTTTGGCATTGAGAAGGTTTGTACTTGTAAATTCCTATTTAATAATGGTAATCGCTTTTCCTCCCTTTTGGCATTTCTCCAGTGTACTCATGTTTGGAAGACATCTTAAACTTGAGTTTTGCATAATCACCAGGAGACTGCAACTTGTACGTTCTCCCTTCTCCACCACATGATAATTAAAACAGAGCAAAATAGAACACTAGAAGTTTTTATGGGGAGCACGCCTCTGCCGTAAGATGTTACTGAAATTAAAAAAAAAAAAATTTAGAAGGGAGAACATGAGAACCTCTGATGAAACTGAACATTTTCAAACAGACTGGCTCAAGTGACTTGCATAAAGAGAAAAGAACCAAGGAGTTCTTCACCACTAAAGTTAATATTCCACAAGTTTTCCAAAAGGGGGAAACCCCAGGGGCTTAGAGACTGCAGACATTATTCCTATGCTTTAAAAGGGTAAAAAGAACATCCATAGGAAATTATAGACTAGTTCAGCACAACAGTCAACTCAGGTAAATTAACAGAAGGTAATTTGAAGCTGTATCAGAGAGAAAAATCAAGGATACAAATAGAATGATGACCGGTATGTTTCTGTACAAAACTAGCCATTAAAACAATTTTTTGGGGGTGGGGTAATAGAAATACAATGCAGCTAATAAATGCAACCACAACCACATGGTATACTTGGACTTTTTTCTTTTTTTCTTCTTAAAGATATTTGATTTGATGCTTTGTGACAATTATATTTTAAAAGTACATTGGATGACATTAGTATGACATACATATTCCATGGACTAGCTTGCTGACAGACTGGAAAAGATAATGGTTAGTAGAAACACACATCAGTGAAGCCACCTCTATTGAACAAGCATTATCTAATTCCCCACCCTCCTCCCATCTAAAAAGCCTCATCCTTTCCCATGTGTCATTACTGGGCAGTCACAGAACTGCGAAGAAAATCACTTTAGAACATGGTGTAGACAATGCAGAAGAGTTTTTTCCAAATAAGACAAAAAAATAAAAAAGGGGGGCTGGAAAGTGTCATATCATCAGTTTAAAAGAGCTCAGCTTTTTTAGTTTATTGCAGAGAGAGTTGAGAAGCACTTTAGAGAGCAGTAATATATAGATAACGTGTTTGCTAGTAAGAGGATTTCAGATAAGTGTTCCAGATCTAGTGTATTACAAGATCCAGAAGTCATCATCATAAAAATTCAAACCTCAAAATAAGATGTCACTCTCTAATCAGCGAAGGGGATGGAAAACTGGAACAGGTTATCAGGGTAAGCATTAGGCTCCCCTCAGATGGAGTCCTTCAAGTAAAATGGAACAGCTTTTGGAAGAAATTATTCAGTCCATGTGTGTCAGCGCAAGTCAGCCCAGGCTCGTGTGGGACCTGGAAATCTGTATATGAAACCTCTTGTTCTTTCCTTTTCAGGGCCTGAACATGCTCATAACACTTGAAGCTCTACATTATGACATTATTATAATCAGATCTCATACTTCAGAGCTTCAACCATTCAAGCATAGAAATTTAGACAGAATTTCCACCTGAATACCTAATTGGACATCCCAATTTTTGCAAGAGAGCCAGTGGCAGCAATCCAGCACTTCATGGGGCTGGCAGGTACTGCAGAGAAGTCTGGCTGGCCTGTCTTGCTTAAGTGACTAAATGTCGTATGCCAAACCAAGGGCTGAGAAGGAATTTTCTACCAAATCAAGCTGACAGGGATTCAGGGATTTCTTTTGCTTGTTTGTTTTCCTTTGTAGCATATGGCACGTTGGTATCATTAGTGCAATCAATTCCCTTAAGCTCAGGAGATGCTCTGGTCTCATCCTAATCTCAAGAACACTATTAATTTGGACAGAACTGAAACTAGCTGGTGTGACTAGAATTGCTGGATACTGTATCACAAATCAGTGGCGCTAATTAATAGACTCTAGTCAGACCAAATAAACTGATGTATTACACGTGGTCTTCTCTGTGAAGCCAGAAAGAGGAGAAAAAAAGGTTTAAAAAATAAACTGCCATGTTTTAAAAAGAAAGTAAAATTTATTGTTTATAAGCAACATACCCGAAACGTTGTACCATTTTATATTGTAAAATTTCGTTCTTGGAAAGTACCAAGTAGGACTGGAGATGAAGGAATAAATATTTTTCAAGTGGGTTGGTAGGGATTAGATAATTCTCTCTTGGCTTGATAATTGAATACAAAATAATTGGTCAGACTCAATACTTGTAAAATATTTTACTGCTTAAATACGCCAGCTATTGGTAATTAACCAAAACAATGGATTGTTAAGAGAACTGAAAAATGTAAGCTGTTAACTTTACTGTTTGGAAAAAACACACGTTTCCCCCTCTATCCGAAGACAGCTAACAAATGCAGAAAAAATACCCCATATAAACACACTTGCACATTTCAGCTGCATACAAGTGTCCTCTGCAGTGACAGTGTGCCCATAAAAGGCCTTCTCAGTTCTTTACTGGTGGGATAATTCCAGTCTCCTACACTCAAAGGCACCTGGGCTGCCCTTACAGTTCTTTTAAACTGAACATCATTGAACATCATCAATTATAGATCATCTCAGTAGAAACAGAAACCACATCTTTTTCGGGTAAGCTGCACAAGAGATGGGGAAAATATATTGTTGTTATTATTATACATTTATTAAATTATTATCAAATTATTATTACACAATAGAAGAAGCTATTGAATAGTAGGAATTAATATATGGAAAATTTACAATGTAAAGATCACATTCTCATTGAAAACATTAAATAACTAACATGTTTCTTTCCCAAAATTAATCAAATGTTAGTGGTACTCCTATATATAAAAATAGAAACACTAGTCAACTGTGGGGGGTTCCCTTCTACTGTCCCATAAGCATACAGAGGAAATAGAAATATTTCAAGGCATCTGTAATGTCTTACATACTTTGAATAAAATAAAGAGCCAAAACACTTAACAGTACTGAATTTTATTCCAAATTATACCCAAGAGGAAGCCATCTGCAGGAAAAATAAAAAGTAAAACAAAAAAAAACCAACACACTTGACTTGGACATCACTTATGCAATACAGCTATCCAAAAGGACAGCGTGTTCTTTTAAAAGAATGACTACTTATTCTTTCATGATACAGGCAACATAAAAATCACCTGAAAACTTTCGGGTTTTTTTTTAACTGCTAAGAATAAATTATACAGTGTTCCAGTGAACATGAACTACTGAACTACTTTTGTTTCTTTTCTTTTTCCCCTCATCTAACAAAATATTACTATATTGGCAAAAGCCATCTCTAGAAGACTGTGAAACTGTTTGAAGTTACCTACAGCCAAGCAAATCACTGCTGCTATGGTCAAGTTTGAAAGAAGACCAAAACCTAAGGTCTAAAATGCATCAGTAGTTCAGCATTGACACCTACAAGGCCACGAAAGTTTGAAGCCACTGCTTTAGACAACAGAAAATGTCAGGTAACATTTTAACAGAGAAATAGTAACATACAGCTTAGCTATACACTCGCAGTAAAACTAAAATTCTATATATCGGGAAGACATTCATAAAATGCTACTACAAGACACAATCTATGTTGGTCAGATGACAACTATGTCATAAGTGCCGAAGATATCAACATCTCAGACATGATGGTCTCGTCTGAGCAGCAAGGACTGCAAAGCTGCCTACAAAAATATTAGCGTATTCATCATTTTGTCTCAGGAGTAATGATACAAGATGAGCAGAAATACCCTACTGCATGCAGCATTTCCTGATGCATCAATGTTTCCTACATTCCTAAGTCTCCAAAATATGAAACAGACCATACTAAAGAAAAATAATATGAAAAATATTTGCTGTAAACTCCAAACAAATTAAGTGAAAATTTGAAAATAACTATGCAATACTAGACAAACGTTATAAGACATCAATATATGAGCTTTGACAATGTGTGTATGGGTTACATTAAAAAAAAGAACTGGAAAAACAACCAAAAAAACCCCTTTCAACAGTTGCATACCAGGAAACGTGTTGACCCATCACATTTGAACAGTTAACAATACTGTCCTCCAGTCAACCTACAACAGCACAAAAAAGCAATTTTTCAGAATACTCGGGGATTGGAGGACCCTTTAAAACATTACAGAAATTTTCTGCTATTTCCATATTTGCTAGCCAACACCATGCAATTTAAGAAACCATTTCTTTTTCTTACAAAAAAAGCATACAGGCAGTAGATACTACCCAATGGTTTTGGCCCACACAGATAAAGTCAGAGTAGATTGCCAAAATGATTTTTTAATTATGCACAGATTTGTACCAAAATAGAAACCAACGGACTATTTTTCAAGAAATAGTATCCCCCATCCCCCCAGATTTTCATAATAATAACTATGTCCTTAAAAACTTAAGCCTCAGCAACTTGAAAACCCTGGTTGTGTAGAGACCAAGTGTCGTGGTTTAACCCAAGCCGGCAACTAAGCCCCACACAGCTACTTGCTCACTCCCCCCTGCTGGGATGGGGGAGAGAATCAGAAGAGTAAAAGTGAGAAAACTCGTGGGTTGAGATAAAGACAGTTTAATAGGAAAAGCAAAAGCCGTGCATGCAAGCAAAGCAAAACAAGGAATTCATTCACTGTTTCCCATCGGCAGGCAGGTGTTCAGCCATCTCCAGGAAAGCAGGGCTCCATAACGTGTAACGGTTACTTGGGAAGACAAACGCCCTCACTCCGAACGTCCCCCACTTCCTCCTTCTTCCCCCAGCTTTATATGCCAAGCATGATGTCATATGGTATGGAATATCCCTTTGGTCAGTTGGGGTCAGCTGTCCCGGCTGTGTCCCCTCCCAGCTTCCTGTGCACCCCCAGCCTGCTCACTGGTGGGGTGGGGTGAGGAGCAGAAAAGGTCTTGACTCTGTGTAAGCACTGCTCAGCAATAACTAAAACATCCCTGTGTTACCGACACTGTTTTCAGCACAAATCCAAAACATAGCCCCATACTAGCTACTATGGAGAAAATTAATTCTATCCCAGCCAAAACCAGCACACCAAGTCATAAACACAGGCCTACACATTTCTGCAAGTAGTCAGCAAGTTATTGTACTGTATTTCATAAACTACATTTCACCCAGGACAAAAAGAACTCTCCATGTAAAGCCAGAGCTATGTTTTAATTTCTTTTTAATTGAGTTGAAATCTTGAATACATGAACATAAGCCTGAAAGTCAAATGTCCTAATGAATTTCATCTTTTGCAAAATTTTGCCTAGGGCTAGGAAATAAATATATTAAAAAAGAACCAGCTCCTTTTAGTATTATTCTGAAAAAACTCATGCTGGCACTGCTGGTTTCAAACGCTGAAGCTTATATTTTCAGAGATAGTCCATACTGAAATAACAAAAAGCTATAACTTGTGTATACTGAAAATGCCAGCTAGATGACACTAGTTATAGTTCCATATTGACTTATTCTTTTTTAATATTTAACCTGGATCCAAACAACTTATATCCAAGAATTCTCCAAGATTCGCGGATAAAGAAGTTCTCATGAAGTTCAGCAAAGGAAAACGCAAAGTCCTGCATCTGGGGAGGAATTTCTCAAAAGAAAACTATAGAAGTAAATTGACTTAATTGTAACTGTGCAGTGATTTTTAAAGACCTGCTTTAACTTTCTGTCCCTTTGCAAATATGGAAAGCGATCCATGACAGTGAATACAGATAGGCTGACATAAAAGCCTACTAGAAATGTTTGTAGCCTTCCCCAAGCAATTACTTCAATCTACTAAAACATCAAAATTTTAAGCTCTCTTCTCGTAACTAAACCTCTCATAGCTAAAACCTGAAAATTTTCATTTATATTACCATGGAAAAACTGATGCATTTTAAAAGCATTCCTCCACATGTCCATTTTTAAAAAAAATGAAAATAAAATAAACAAGTGAATGCAAGAGAAAAGTGACTTAAGCAGATGAGCGGCAGATACAGGAAAGAAAAACATACCACAATACCAGGTCAAAATTAAGCAGAGGGAATGGAAAGAACAGTTCTGCCAGGATCTAGACAATGTTATCTGAAACTATAGGTTATGAGAGAGCTCATGGACTGTGTTCTTCATTTGTAAACCACAGCTAAACAGTATTTCCAAGTCACAGAAATTGCCATCAAATGTCCACATTTAACGGCAAAGCTGTAAACCAGCCCCCTCCACCCTCAATTCACTAACTGATTCAGATGTTTTACAGTTCAAAACCAGTGAGATAACAACCACACTAGGGAAACAGGGGAAGGTCAACAAAAAGACGTCATTTATTTCATTATCGTTAAGCCAAAAGAAATTAGCAATATACAAAGACATATCTGCCCTTCAGAGTAAGAACTGGATATATAAACATGTTTACAGACTGAGTGGCAGACCAAAACTTGAATCATTATCCACAAAGTCTATTTCAGTTGGTCTTCCCACCAGCAATGTAATTTTCTGCCATAGCTGACCACCTACTCTTCCTGTCACCCAGTGACTCGCATCTTTTTGACCCGTTCTTCACTACCTCTGACTCTAATCTTGCTTTATCTTATACCGTTTCCTTTATAACCTCTAATAAATACCTATCTTTTACATTCTAGTGATAAGTACATAGTTTGAGATACCACATCCTGTGATCACTATACTGAAGAGCTAAAGCTACTAAACTACAATTTTAACTGATTTTTTAAAAATCCTGGTTCTTCCTTGCTCCAACTACATCAGCTCCTTTGTGGAACCCTTTCTTGGGTTCTCTCTTACACAGCAACGTCAGGATTTTAAAAACTTGACCAAGAATTTACCTTCCCCTTACACAAGCTCTTACACGTTCTTTTTTTTTTCCCCACACTACTTTTCTTCACTGTTTTTCTTATTTAACCACACACTTAAGAATAACATACTGTTTTTAATGCAGGTATTAATTTTCTTCAACACTTCCCAAAATCAATATACACTGGAAAGCCTTCAAATGTGCCTTAAACCTGAGCTGTCCTCCTGATTTTCCTTCATTTTGCAGCAGTACTTACTTCTAAATCCTCGGTTTATTCAATCAGCATATACTTCAACTAATTGCCACCAACAGCAGTGCAATAAATCTTAAAATCAAATCTCTGTTAGTAGCGAAGTACGAGATACAATGCTACTTTCCAATTCTTTTCTCATTAGTCATCTTGCCTTTGAACCCATGTTTACCACTGCAGTTATGGACAGTTGCACCAGCTAATTTCATTTGGGACTGTACAAAGATCTTTCACCCTAATCCAAACTTCACAGTGCAACAGAGTCCTGCTATTTCTTTTTGTAGCCATTTGTACAGCTAAAGAACTCTCTCTTCACTACCTTTTGCAATCCAATTCAGCTTGACTTTCAACAGTGTTCACTTTGATCATACACTTTGGTGGTGTCCCATTCATGAAGATAACACGCCCTTTTTGAAACTTTTTTCCTCCATTCAGGAAATTTCAAAACTATTTTAAAGCTAGACACAATGCACTTCATCACAGGAAAGCTGCTGGAGAAACACAGGCAGAATGTCATTACTCAAGATAGAAGTTTAAAGAAAACAAAGTGGGTAACACTCTTACATTTGCATGGATGGATCTTTAATATATCTTTAATACAAAAAAATGCTTATAGTGGGCAGACCTCGGTTTTATGTCTCACTGAAAGCTGCCCATTCCAAAAACTATTCCCCCAAAATCACAAAGAGACAGTAATGCTGTAGCCATGACTCAATCCTAAGAGAACTGACTGCTTTTCCCTGTACCATTGTGAATTTTATTTGATGTTTCTTTGCATATATTGAGTATCCTACCCTGAAGAGTCTCAGAGATGAACAATTACTAGATAGAATTCATGTCTTGTAAAAATGGAACTGGTAGGCTGCAGAAAGAAAATCTCAGACCTTGCCTCAGAAACAAAGTAATGCATGATCTTTTTCCTAAACGTGAAATCATAGCAATAAGGACAAATAGCGTTACATATTACATTTAGCCTGGAGAAGAGAAGGCTGAGGGGAGACCTCATCACGCTCTACAACTACTTGAAAGGAGGTTGTAGCGAGGTGGGGGTTGGTCTCTTCTGCCAAGTAACTAGCGATAGGACGAGAGGAAATGGCCTCAAGTTGCACCAAGGGAGGTTTAGACTGGACATTAGGAAAAACTTCTTTACTGAAAGAGGCGTCAGGCCTTGGAACAGGCTGCCCAGAGAAGTGGTAGAGTCACCATCCCTGGAAGTATTTAAAAGACGTGTAGATGAGGCGCTTAGGGACATGGTTTAGTGGGCATGGTGGTGTTGGGTTGATGGTTGGACTTGATGATCTTAGAGGTCTTTTCCAACCTTAATGATTCTATGATTCTATGATTCTATATCCAAGGCCTTAAAGTGTAGACTACAAGACAAAGATTTTCCTACACATGACATTAATAACAAAATTATGTAGAATTTAAACTGATGGAACTGAACTGCCTAACACTGTCCACTTCTGCAAACCCATCTTCATAAAACTGGCACAGCACTATGTTACTTGTTGGACTCTTGCCTGAAGCACTGACCCCACCCTCTAACCGTAATAATAATGATTACAATTTCTGGAATGATATGACGGGATTTGAACAATCTGGGCGTTCTTCCACTTCTGTGGTGACTCTGCATTTAGTAAGGTGCAGTTGTGCTTAGCTAAACGCATTAAAACTTTTATATTTTTAAGAACACTTGTTTAATATTCTTGGATGAAATAACTCAGATCTTCACTAACATCTTTAATTTCAGTTGCTGAAGACTTTTCCTTACTTCTCTGATTTACTCGGTGGTAAAAACCTAACAAAAAACAAAGGAACCCCCCAACACTGAGAATGTGGCATATTCTATCAGGTGCGTTCATAGCTACCAGTGCAATGTCAGCAGATCATGTCTTACAATATATATGAGAAAAAACACAGCTCTTCTTTCTCCAAACCAGAATGGATATACTTCTGCATGATTTAATGTAAATCCTCAGATACAATGATGTTTAATAGCATATTAGCCAATAAATGTGGTTACAATTAAACTAGGCTTATTCTTCCTATCTTAGTAATCTTTAGGTCCACTTGCTCCTCAAAACTATCATTCTGCTGTCCGTTTTTTTGTCTCCAACTGCTCAACAACAGCTGCAAAGACAGCTTATGCAGCAAATTAAGCTATGTTTGCAGGGTAAAGTAAGAAGTACAGCATAGAACAAAGATCAAGAACAGTGTTTTGCTTATAATATAGTAAAAGGAGAGCAAATTGCACAAGTAACTACTTTGTTTTTCAAAAGATTTAAATTAGCAATGAAACAAAAAAGTTGGGAATCTTTACACTGACTGATACTCTTACAAGTTTCTAAAGGTTAACATTCTGTCCTCCATGGAGTATAAACTCTATAGCTGAGAAAGAATATTTTTTTATAAAATGGTACGTATTTTGGTACTATAAGTTATACATGCCTTAAAAAAAGTAAGTGTCCGTCTATGAACGATAGCTTGCAACTCAACATTTTGCAACATAAGTTACTAGAAGGGAAAGAAATGCTACAAACACAAAGCTTGGATCATGTCCTTGTTTCTATAAAACCCATAACTTGCTAACAGCTGTATAATTACCAGATACATTTCATGAGTGAAATGCAGATTTAATGATGCACTTTCTGTGATTTGATGCCAATATTCTTAGGATTAAAAAGCTATAAATCTTCAAGTAACATTAAATGCATCTTCAAGATGCATTTAAAAGTTGCACCATAATATTTTCACCTTACTTAACATTTTCACTAATCAACTTTGCATGCAAAATGTCATCAACCTTGCACTACTTGAATGCAACAAGAATTGTTTTCAATTGCTCTAATGCCTTGCACTTTTCTAAAACCATTACAGAACCATAAAATGTCTTTTTTTTTTTCCCCCACTTCAAAACTATTGTTCAATACATGTCTAAGGAGACAAGATGATGCTCAACTACATACTTTGCATCTTTCAGCACATCAGAAAGCTGTCCAAAACTAGATAATTATTCCAAATCCAGTATTTCCACACTGATTTGGAAACTGTTCCAAACTCCATAAAGTAGGGTATAAGCTACTACTTCCCAGTAGTAGAAAGCTGGGAGTGGGAAATTACTCATCTCCCTGAACAACTGACTACAGCCACTTGCTAATGAGTTTACTAGAAACATTTTACGGAAATAAGCAAGTTCAGATGGAATATAAAGATGACTTCACAATTCCTTGTTGCACAGCAAACCAATTTTACCAGCAAATTCATCACCTGTAAATATGTCACCTCTAAGTGAGCAAAAGGAATTTCAGAAAAGTGAAGAAGCAGGGAAAAACTATGCATATCATCTGTTAAAAGAAGTGAGATCAGCTGGATAGAAAACAGACAGTATAATGCACACTGAGCTTCCTATATATCAGTGAAGTTCCTACTGACAGTTGATGTGGATTTTAGACAACTCCCCCGTGGCAGAACCACGCTGACGTGCACCCCGGACCACTGAAGGACACATTCCACGTACAACCTATGTAATGAAACTAAGACTGCCTACAGCTAAGACTGTGAAACAACGACTGCCGTGAAAGCAAACAGGTAAATGGCCACTCTCTCTTATGCCACAATACACAATCAGTGTTAAAAGCAAAAAACCAAGGCCAAACAAAAACAAAAGGCAAAAAGAATCCAAGCACATTTCATAACAATCCTTGCTTTAAAAGCATTTGTGAGCTAATTGTAAAATAAGGAAGATAAATGCATGATTCTGTATTTGACATTGCTAAAATTTAAAGGTGGTTTCTTAATTCCAGTGCTAATCACGTAAATGTTCCAAAGAAGATTCATTGCTTCTAAGAGAGAGAGAGAACAGCTGCAATAGGTGGGAAATTTTAAGCAGAAAAAAAATCAAGGGAAGTGTATGTATGGTAAAACAATACATGTTTGATCAGTCACACAGTCGACCAATTGCTATCTTAGGAACTAGCATATATTGCCGTGCCTCTGCCACTGATTTTCTGTGCGATGTTGAAAAGCCACTTTTTACAGGTATTCCCTAATTGCTACAACTGGACACCACAGTCACAGGGCCAGACTTTCAGAAATGCTGAAGAGACATACTGTTGAAAATGTCTTCATCTGGCAGGAAACTCAGCAATATTACCAGCCTGAAAAAAATTGGGTCATACATATTTGAGATTTGGCAACCAAAGTTGCTGCAGGCTTAAAGTTGTCAAATCTTAATAAAACATGATGTTGTGATAAGAGCCTTGAATACAGCAGCTCTAAGGAACTGCCCCTATGTCAGGGAACAACCACTTACAGCAAAGAAAGTGACTTTAGATCCTTCCACAATGGCATTCAACACATCAGAAGCTGCAGTAGGAGATGACAATCTAGATTTATCTAGGACCTTGAGTAATCTTACTCGTTCCTGATCGTCTCTACAGTATTCACTACTTCAGTCTAAGTACTGAATTAAAATTTATTTTAATCAATAAAGAGTTACGATGTTCTAATACTTATCTTTAAAAAAAAAAAAAACCAAACACAAACAAAAAAAAACACACAAAAAAACCCTTCTTCTTAAGGGAGAACTGCAGGACAAAGTGATGACAACCATTTCCAGAACAAGGTTACAGCATCAGTCATGCCTCAAACCCTTCTTGTATGGTAATATAATGCAAATAGATTCTCCACCTCTATTGGAACAAAAAATTTACATATCCAGAGAATTGTGAGGAAAAAATATGGAAACATGACCAAAATAAATTGACGGTGTTGATGCCTGCTTGAGTTTCTGGGCAGAACGAAAATTAAAATTCTGAAAGATTTTTTTTTTTTTTAAAGTTCATTTCATCAACTGTGACAGATCAATGGTGATAATACTTTAAGCAGACCAGACCAACACCAGAGAGAGAATTTGTACCACATGGACTCCATCATCAATCCAGAACAGCATCATTCTATTGGTGTCCTCCTCTTTGAATCGATTAAAGGCCTAAACAGGTTTGGAGATCTTCTTTTCCAATACAGTGTGGAAATTAAAATGAAATTAGAAAGACAATCCACCGACTGACTGAGGCAGTTCTGTCTCTAGATTAACATATTGTAACAAAAATCTCAGGAGGGTTTTTCTGTTTTGACAAGGCTAACCAAAGATGACAGCTTTTTACAGAAATGCCTCCTACAAAGACTTTGTATAATGTGCATAGAGGACTTGGGAAAAGCTCCAGAAATCTTACAGTAATTAAACCTCCTCAAGTCGTCCTTCTAAAAACATTTGGAACTGGCAGCAAAAGTTTTTCTTGAACATGGTCTTTAGATTCGTGGTCCACAGATGTTTTGCAACAAGCTGTTGACAATATTCAAGTTCCTGCTG
>NW_009219137.1:50920-110045 GCF_000690835.1 Fulmarus glacialis
AGTTTGAAAAAAACAAAATGTTGTCAGGGCTTTTCGGAACATTAACTTCCAATCTAAAGTTTTATCCCCCTCTTTAGCCAGAATAAACAACATGTCTTCAACCAACCAATTCAAATCTCAAATACGATCACATGATCATTTCATGAAGCTGCCACTTGCATCACAATTATCAAAATGAGTAATTAAGTACTTTAGCAATATCTGCATCCCACTCTTACATATCCTTAACATACAACTGCTTCTTTTTATTTATAGTCAAGTAAAGACACTTATGATATTTTTATCAGCCTGAAGGCTCAAATGATTGTTTTTTAATATGAAATAATGTAGACAAACTGGTCTGCCTGTGTGACGTAGCACAAAGGGTCAAACACAATTTTAGGCTACTGTATAAGCAGACAGATGCATGGACAGGACAATTTCTATAAAATCTTACACTTTAGAAACAACAGATATCTAAAACATGAAGCACAGGAAGATCTAAGCTAGGCAGTAGTTTGAATTAATTTTAATCAAAGGAAAGAAATTCATTTTTCAAACAGAGAAGATAAAGAAAAGTTTAGTGGGAGATTCCAGTTTCTGAGCTTCTTGGAATACAGTACTTTAAGAAATAGATATGAATAAAGATGGAGAGACATGCCAGAAATAAGTCAATAATGTAACGCCAAAATTGTGGAAAACTCTCAAGTTTTGCAATGTCGGACATTCAAAAATCCAGAGCCATTTACACAAAAAAACTACATAATTTGCAATTTATGATTTTAAGTACAAAAGAGGAGATTCATAAAGTTTGAAAGACATTTTTATCTGGCAAGCACTTTGTACAGGCTAACCATTTTTTCTTTATCTTGCTCATGAGACCTCTTTTTGGATACAAATACATTTGTTAACCATTATTATGAAGAAAATAACGCAATAGTAAGATAGCGTGTTTGCACTCTTTTAAAACAAATCATGCATATCAATACACTCATCAATTTTTTTATGATTTTCAAATTCCACTCTCATTAATAAGCAGCTTATTTTGATAAATAAGTCCATTCCAACTAACTTGGCAATGTCTTTTAGATGAGAACTTTTTGTCATGAGGAACTTTAATGGATTCATGTGCATTTCTGCAAAAAGAGTGAACACATTACGAAATCCCAAGACACAGCATGGAGTATAAAACAATTTTTAAAATTAGAATGTAGACAAAGAAATGCCAAAATTAGAACATGAACAAATACCTATGAGAAAACTGATTTGTCCACTGCTTGAAAACACAATACTTCAAATTCCATTCAAAATCCTGAAAACCCATAAACGCTTACTCTAATCTTCACAATGAATTTGGAGTTTCTCCATGAAGAAAATCAGCCAACCAGATGTGGATTCAATCGAGTACGTTCCTTTCTAAGCCCAGAAACAAAAAAACAAACAAAAAAAACCCCCCACACCAAAAAAAAAAAAAACCAAAAACCCAACCAAACAAAAAACCCCCAAAAAACCCCACAAACCCTCCTTCAACTCTACTCAGAGACTCAAGTTTTCTATTTTTCACTCTGTTAGGTTACAAACTGATAACAGAAATTGTTATAGATCAATAACCCTAAACAACACACATTGCCATTTGGGAAGAACTTTTATATTGTCTTCAGGGTAGAACTAATTTCAGCTCAAGAGTGATCATGATGACCCCAATTCTAGAAAGCTTGCCTTGAGTCTGAGCATTGGAAAGTGAATATTGTGGGAATAGTCTTACAGGGATTGAGCTCACATCTGAAGCTAACGAACCCAGTGAGACTCCAGCTGACAATGCAGAAACCATTGAGATAATTTCTGCATTGCATTTGCCACTGCTCCAGATCTTGAAACACAACACAGACTTCCCAGCAGATTCTAGGCAAAATCAGCCCCAGGCCAGTATCACTTCCCCTTCACACAGGCAGAAAAGGGTGGTACTGTTTCCTAAAGCAGGCTAGCACAAAAGCTGGAAAGTAACATCCTTACGGAACTGCATCAAGGCCACAATTAATCTGCAACTCAAACACTCAAAGCATGGACAGCTCTGTGTAGGGAGCTGGCTGTTTCATGTCAGAGTGGCTATGCAGCCCAGAAAAGGATTTTCACTCTGCTGCTTCCCCCCACACCCCTCACCTCTTTTTTCCCTTCCCCCGGCACCGCTCACCTCTCCCATGGCCCAAATGACTAGATACAAGCAAGGTGAGAGAGGAAGAATTGCCAGTTTGCTTTCCCAGGAAGCACAGCACAGGTCTTGCCAGAGTAAGAAATTTGTATGCAGATAGAGAGATATGTACCTTTTCGATAAACCTTAGGTAGTATTATGAAGTTTTATTGAATATAAATACAGTTTTAACAGTTGTATTTTTAATTACTGTAAGAAACTTTCCAAACATCCCTTCTTCCTCTTCCACTTTTTTTTTTCCTCTTGCAAAAAGTATATCATATGGAGCCTTCCATGTTATTTGCATTACATCCTTTTGCACTTGTCCTAAATTGCTTTCCTTCTGGCAAATGCAACAATTCTGTTCCTAAAGAAAACACCTTACTTCTAACCACCAGTCACTGAAAGCTCCACAGAGCAGCAGCTGTGGGTTAAACTTCTAAGAAATGAAACACAGACAGCAGAACACAAAGAATTAATCTCAACTTCTCTGAGTCTAGCTAGGCTAACTCCATTTACAGCAACCAGAATTAGAATCTCTTCTGTTTCTTCTTTTGAGAATAAAAAGAAAGTGTAAGCAGGTCAAAACCTCTAAGGATGCAAATCCCCTTTACCACATTTGTTTTATGGAATGCAGAATAAAACTGGCATGCCTTCTTTTTCAGGTCCCCAGTACAGTTCAAATCTAGAATTTCACTACAGACCACATTTCCATTATTCAAATTACAATTTTGGAAAGCCATCTATACTTGGTGATACAAATAGCTTAGTGCAGCACTAAGGCTGACAACAGGATTCGTGGTGGCCCAGGAAGGACCCGGGTAAGTCTCCAAGCTCACACACCAGAAGAAAGAGCTAGAATACCCTAGTGTCTGGAGTACTGAACAGCAAGTGACCCCAGGAACAAATGTTTTCCCTGTCACAATCCAAATCTCTGTTAGACAACAGAGGAAAGCAGACCAGCCTGAAAGCAGAATCATTCCAACAAGGTCCAATTTCCGCAAATCGTCCAGCTCTGCCACCTCCCATCTTCTCAAGCAATCCTAGACATACCACTGCAAAGTCCTCTAGGCACAAGGCCTTAAAACAACAGCCTTTCCCAAGAACATTCTTCTCTCTTAAAATTGAGAAAATGCCTATAGAAAAATAATCTCACAAACCATGCATAGTTTAAAGTCTGCCAGAGAGGCTAAAGCCATGTTATGCCTTCCCCAATAAAGTATCTTCAGTGCTCTACAGGGGGTAGCCCACAGATGAATCCTGGAAAACTGGCAGTGATGGGAAGGTTTCCTGTTAAGATTTAGGAAACACCAAACAACGGACGAGTTGAACAGACAACAGTGAGATTATCCAGTTTGCTCTGGAATTTCTCCTGAGCTGGAGGAACATGCATTACTCCTCTTACAACTGGAAAGCAGGAGCTAGGCTTTCAAGTATCTCTGAAACACTCATCTACCCTGTGTGTATTGATGAAGAAAGTTATTTTTATTGAGCCCAGTACCAGTAAATACAGAGACAAGCATTGAAAAGGACAGCAATCTTTCCACATAAAGAGATATTTTTTCCCAAGCAGTTATCTTGAGCAGCTAAATTTGAAACATTATTCATCTAAATAAACCTCAAGATAGACTTTGTTTGCTAACATTATAAAAATCGCTTGGATAAGTGTAATGAAAATTCACTTTAGATGATTCTCAATGGGCTGCTGAAGGTGTAGCAGACTTTACTAAAGCATAAAACCATCATGATGCATATTTATACTGACTAAGCACATCATAGTCTTGCTGTAATCTTTACTACATTCTGCAATTTTCAAGTTCAGCAAATATAAATGAAAAATTAACTTCCTTTTTTTAGTACTAAAAGAAAGGCATTATAAATATAAAAATTATACTACCACTATAAATTCTGCATATCTGACAATTATTTTTAGTCAGTTAAACCCAGAAGAAACAAAAGTCCTTCAGTTTAATGGGAACCATTCATAGCTACAGTGAAATCTCTACTCATTAGCATTGACCGAGTCTTCAGCGCATAAAAATCTTCTGTGCTTCTATCACTGATGAAGCACGCAACACCAGGCATGCTGGTCAGTGGTCCTCAGGCTGCTCAAGTGAAAGAATAAAATCAAACCCAACAGAGGGAAAGGAGAAACTGGCTCTCTATGAAGAAGTACACAGGAAAGCAGCACACGTATCAGATAATAGTTTATAAAAGTTCAGTAGAAAGCTCAAAGAAGCCGAAGAGTTTGCACCTTCAGCTGTTTGTCCTTTCACTGCTTTCTCAGTGAAGCATGGTTGTTTTGAAAAAGGACAGCAACTCGGCAGGATACTTTTATGGGTTTCCAAACGCCAAAAGAGAGAAGCCAAGATGAGCTGCTCTAAAAACTTTAAATATATCATGAAATTGGTAACTGAACTAGGTGTAAGAGTACAACATAGTGGGGTTTTGGACACGAGTGGTAGTTTAATTTAGCTCTATAAACTTATACAGATGGAGATGACCAGTACAAAAGTTTTTCCTTATGTTCTTGCTGAATTTCCTGAGGTTCCTGTCAGTCCATTCCTCCAGCCTGCCCAGGTTCATCTGAATGACATCTGCTCTTAAGTGCATCAAACTGTACCCCTCAGTTTGACATCATCTGCAAATCTGATTGTTCTGCAGTCTGCCTCCTCCAGACATTTTTTACAGCTTTTGATGAGGGATACAATATGTATCTTTCTCCAGTCAACAAGCATCTTCCCTGACAAGTTTCAGCATCAAAAAGAGAGACACATGGTATAATTCACTAAATTATAATTTTTACTAGGTTTTACCATGTACAGTAATGTTCTATTTTTAAAAGCATAGTTCTAATGTTTGTCTCTATATCTTTAGTTTCTTTTCTTTCAGAAGGACAAATAATTGGGTTATACTTCTAAAACAAATAAATTGAAAACAAAAGTTGAAATTAACTACCATACATTCCTCTGACTAAAAAAGCACAATGCATAAGCAGTACAGAGACAAATAGGCAATGTGATACTAGAGACCACATTCCAAACCTTGAAGTTTGTTTGTTTGTTTTATGAAGAGCTCCATGATACAAGATAAGGAACACTTAATCAAGCCAATAAGCAATATATATGCTAAAATTATGCTACTGGCATGAATATGTTAATATGACCGCCTCAGTGCAAATCACTAGTCTGTATAAGATAAAGTACTGTAAGCATTTAAACAGAGATGTTATTTTTAATTACCAGAACACTTTCAGTAGCAGTCACTTTTGCCTGAAATTGATACAATACAGAAAGGATGAATGGGGTTTTTTATGTAATCATAATGCTTAGAAAAACCCCTCAAGTATTAGCGTTAATAAAGGTTAATAAGATTCTGGATTAAAGAGGCAGACATAAGTGAAATTACACACACAGAGATGTATTCTTATATCCTAAATTTGTCAACTGAATCGAAGCCAGTATGTGATACTCTCATTTGAACACGATTCAAAAGGTAGTGTTCTTGATGATAGAACTGAAATTCATACATTCACAACAGCATAAAAGACATTAACCGGCTACACAGAGAAAAATATTTAATCTTCTAATGAAGACGGAAAAGTTTTACTACGTAGTTAAATACAACGTATACAAGAATTTAAGAAGGTGCCTAAATGTAACTAGTCAGTATTCTTATGACAGAAGAATATGCATCTCCTGCTTGCATTTTTGCCAAAGAAAATGAGGCCTGAAAATATGTAACTTCAGACAACCTTAGATTTCCTCTAACCAAAAACAGGTGGCAATTCACAAAGGCTGATAATTTCTGCATGACTTAAACACACATAAGCATATATAGATTGAATTCAGCTTTATAAGCAAAAGAGTTTCTTTATCACACAGACAAACATAGCTCCTTGTACACACTTAGCCAAATACATGTAACTGATACCAGAATTCAGGAGACCATCCGACTGAACTAGCCTGCTACCTATAGCTTACCAATGCTTTTGTACTGCCCAGTAGAGATGTTAACTGTTAAATACTTCACACTTATCCGCACATACAAGTTACTGTTTTGGTACATGTATTATACATACACCCCTAAGTTCACTTACTGTTGCCTAGAAGAATCCCACTGACAGCTAAAATAAAGCTTGGAAAAGTCTTGTGGATTTTTAAGGGTTTTCTGGCTGGTGGTGGTAGGCTTTTCTGTTTTGTTCCATTTTTAACTTGTAGTCGCTGGGACAGTATCATGCTGCCATAACTTCCTCTCTTCCTAAAGAAAAACTTCCCTTTTTATAGTTATTACCAACATTTAAAAGGCTTGATATTTTAGAGACATCTAGCTTTAAGCACAAAGAAGCAGACCCAATATCCTCTTCAGGAAATTAATGACAACCTAAGTAGAGGAAGTTATCTAATGAGGAGCATTAGA
Source organism: Fulmarus glacialis (assembly GCF_000690835.1). Classification (NCBI taxonomy): domain Eukaryota; kingdom Metazoa; phylum Chordata; class Aves; order Procellariiformes; family Procellariidae; genus Fulmarus; species Fulmarus glacialis. Next base: position 57,507 of record NW_009219137.1, read on the forward strand.
AGCTGCTCAGAGAAATTGCTTTCTTGAGACATAAAGTGTCAAACAGCTCAATTACAGAATGAAAAGCTGAGATAACTGATGGGGGCATTCAGGGAGCTCTGAGAAAGTCCACAGCTCTTGAAAAGGGAAGGCGATATACTATACTAGCTGAGCACTGTGTAAACAACGGGGAACATTAAGCCCTAACTGCAAATCTCTGCACTTGCTATGAGGTTTGTGTTTTTTATCCAGGATAAGCAGTCATTACATTTCAGAAAAACATGTTCTAGACATGTCAGTAAGCTATATGTTAATCCATGCTGCGGAATGCAGGAAAAATTTTGAGAAGTAACCTGACTTTGGGGATATCAAATATAGCTGTACAGCACTGAATAGAGGGATTCAACAAGCCTGAGAATTGGAATAATCTTATTCATTAAATATACCCTCCCTGGGGTAAACTGCATCCTGGGTTTCTTAGGATAACGTGAGGATAATGGAACTGGAACAACCCAATGACCAGGACAGCAGAACTATGACAGACATTGCCAGCTAACCACCTCTTTTCTTTCATGGCCAGAACATCTTGTACAACAGTATCCTCCAACCACCACTTACCTTCACTTGCCAAATACAGAGCTCTAGTATTTGTGTAACTATTGGAATCATCTGATGATGGACAGAAGTTTCCTCGATGTGTTCCTTCTTGCTCCTTTTCTTGACTTCAGAACAGAAAGGGCTACACCACCTTGGTCTGTATTTTAGGATGACCTTTTCATTCCATCCAGTTTTATGTGAAATGGTTTCTTCGTCTGCTATCCCACACTACTACATTAACTACTGGAAAAATTAAAGGGGTCACTCTGCTCCTTACATACCTACTCATTATATTACAAAAGGATTTGAACGGTGAAGGCCATCCTTAACAGTAAGTGTGTAAGAGCTACACTCCCAGCAATTCCCAGAACCAAAGACTTTGAATTCTAACAACTTCTTTAGAAGAGCTACACATAGAAGAAATGTTAGCATAATGAAAATGAAAATTAAAATTAATTAGGAAAGTGAAACACTCTTTAAAAAAGATGAAAAAACACATTCAAAAATGAAAGTTGGCAAACATTATGTTAACCTTGGATCAAAATCAAGCAGCAGCACTGGCTTTTCCAAGCTTTTATTTCACTAGTTACACCTAGTTCTCGGCACAGGTGAGGCCACACCTCAAATACTGTGTTCAGTTTTGGGCCCCTTACTACAAGAAGGACATTGAGGTGCTGGAGCGTGTCCAGAGAAGGGCAACAAAGCTGGTGAAGGGTTTGGAGAACAAGTCTTATGAGGAGCGACTGAGGGAACTGGGATTGTTTAGTCTGGAGAAGAGGAGGTTCAGGGAAGACCTCATTGCGCTCTACAACTACCTGAAAGGAGGTTGTAGCGAGGTGGGGGTTGGTCTCTTCTCCCAAGTAACAAGCAATAGGACGAGAGGAAATGGCCTCAAGTTGTGCCAAGGGAGGTTTAGATTGGATATTAGGAAAAATTTCTTTACTGAAAGAGTGGTCAAGCATTGGAACAGGCCGCCCAGGGAAGTGGGGGAGTCACCATCCCTGGAGGTATTTAAAAGATGTGTAGATGTGGCGCTTAGGGACATGGTTTAGTAGGCATGGTGGTGTTGGGTTGATGGTTGGACTCCATGATCTTAAAGGTCTTTTCCAACCTTAATGATTCTATGATGCGAGCATAAGAACATCACCAACACACACTAAATATGAAAAGTTTCCATTTACACTACAAATTTTTAGAAATCCAAATAGTAAAATCCTGTATCAGCTAGAAACATATGAAGAACATTTATTTTTAATAATGAGAAATTATTCTCAAAAAGTTGGTCATTAGTATTTATCTAATGTATCATACAGTCATACTGATTCCAAAGTAATTTCCTGCAGACACAGTTGTAAAGCCAGTTTCTCCTCCAAAATATACAATTTCTAGAAAACAAGCCAATGCTTATTCCATCTATGCCATAAAAATATGTACAACAGAATCATCAGTAACAGATATATTTATCTCAGAATTACCTGCTTTATTTACAATCATTTGCATCATTTAGCAAAGCAAGACAGTATCATGTGCATCTTTTTGATGGTTTTTTTTTTTTTTTGGCAATGTTGCCAAGTGAGGACCTTGAATTAGAAAGGTATGCAACAGCCATGGTAGGTAGCTTTTTTTTTTTTTTCCATAACAACTGTTCTCAATATTAAGAAGGCGGCTGCAAAATACTTGTTAGCAGAAATTCGGTTGAGCCAGAAAGTCTTTTTAAAGTACTTCTTCTGCTACTCAGAAATGAGACTACTGTATTTGCTGCATTTTGCTGTTTCCTAAAATTCACTGTGAAGCCCACATTTATTTTTATGCACCTATCAAGCTTGTTTAGTATTACAGAGGATTTACTTATAGACATGATTTAAATTAGAAGCACCGCATCCATTAATTAGCACTGTAATTTTTAATAAAAAAATTTACTTCTGCAGAACTAAAAGGTTGTTCCCTAACCTGCAAATCCTTCAACTACAGCGAATGCTTCCTATATAAAAATCAAAATATATGAATCTATTGGTGAAAAGAAGGAACTTGTTATTCTTCCACACATATCATAGGATCTTACAATTATTTCATCCTGTTCAAAAAAATTTTTTGTGAGCATTTAACATTGCTTCCAATTTTTGTCTTCAGACTTGCCAATATATCTCTTTGTTATGCAAGAGAGAACAATATATCAGGTTCCAGAAGATGAGGAAAGATATATACAATGTATTTTCAAACTTTTCAAGTAATATTTTTCTGTAAAGCATTCAAGCAGTGAAAGGTGATTTGATGGAAAAGGTACACAATCTGTAATTTGAAACAACTTAGCTATTTCTCATTCTTATTTCAAATCTCAGTAGTGGTTCAGTGCCACCTTACAAAGAAAAAGCCCAGCTACTGTGTTGCAATGGAATAACATGTCCTAATAAATGCTTCCTTCCACATATTAGTGATTAGGTGTTGGACTTCTTGCACAAGCACAGAAGTTACAATCTTTTCAAAATTTGTTCTCTTGAGCCCTTACTATTGCCTACTTATGCATCTACCAAGAAATCCCTTTTAAATCTAATTAAATTCTTCACCTTTGTAATAAGCCCCTGGGAACAGCTGTCAGAACGTAGCTGTGCACTAGCAGAGCAGTAGCTAATGGGGGGTCTGCATCCACAAGTTGTCTGTTCTACTGACTGCCCCTGCTCAACATGAGCAGAAAGGTGTCTTTGTACTCTATCAGAGCTTTCCAATCAAAAATTTGCAAACTTCAAACAGCTACTCCTTAAGGCAAAATGGTCAAAATGTTCAGATCCTCCCCCACATACACCTCCACAAGCTTTTCATCTACCTTGTCATTCTAGTAATCATTCCCAAATTTCTTGGTTTTGTGGTTCTAGGCAACAGTGGAACTATTGGTTTATATGTTTTATTTCCATAATGCTATTCTTAACACATCTTAGCTTTTGCTTCTTTGATCGCTGTTGCTTATCGAGCCAGGGATCTTCAGCTCTGCTGTCCAAAATGTTGCTCAGATGTCTTCTAAATTTGTAAAACTAATTCATAACACGGTAAAGCTTATGCACAGTTCAAATTACTTCCTTCAATATGCATGCTTTTGCATTCATCAGCATTGAATTTCATCTGCCATCTTGCTATTCATCCAACTAACTGGCTCCCCCAAAATTCCCCCAAGGGTTTTCTCTGATCCTAACTAACTAAATAATTCTAATATCCGCAATTCTGCTAATCTTATTCCTGATATTTATTGCATATAAACATTCTCATCCCTAACAAGGAACACTTCTGCTGTGGTGAACACTTATGGTAACCTTTTGTTTTCTTTCAGCTCTCTTGGTCACTACCTGATTCCTGACTGCCCCTTGCCTTGTAATTTCCTCGACCTATTTTGCAGGGGTTTGGCAAAGGACTTGGAATCTTCAAATAAACGATGTCAGTGACTTCAGCTGTATCCACTGTTTGGTTTATGCACTCAGAGAATATTAATAGATTAGCGAGGCATACTTTTCCTTTGTGGAACCAAGAGAATTTTGTTCTGTATTTTGTTCAGCTACAGTTTTTTAAAACTGCGTATTTTAATTAGTGGTCTAATTACAAAATGAAACAACTTCTGAGACTGTAACTGAAGTTATTCTTCAAATTCTCAAATACTGCAGTCCCCCTCCCCTTTTTTATTTTATTTCACACAACCATTAAAAACTTAATATCCCTTGTGTTTGTCAGTCAAGGTGAAAAGAACGTCAGTTCCTGGAAAAGGAAGAGCATGTCAGCAGGATGCATCCTTCTTTCTGTGCACGTTGTTTCTGGGGTTTCCCTAAATAACTTCAGAACCGACAAAAAAAACCAAACCAAAACAAAACCCAAAAAAACCAAAACCCGTGCTTAGGATGAGGTGATGGGCATGGAAGGATTTACTGAAATGGAATGCAGGAGAGAGGAATGAATCCCTTATCCGATGTGTCACACACTCCAGGTCACAAGATAAAGGGATCAGCTGCATGGACTGAGCAGCCCCTCCATCTGCAGTACAGCTGGATCCAGTTCCGAATGTGCACTCAAACATGAACAGATTCACAAGGAACAGTTTTCTTTTGTGGAACCATTAACTTCTTCGGTATCATCTCACTTTAAAAAAAAAAATCTGCTGTTTAATTAGTTGTTCTGATAAGTTCTACCACCCTTTCAGTGCACACACTTGAAAGATTTGATGCTACTTTCAATTTATTAATACAAAAGGAATGCACTAGATGTCCCCTAAAAAAAAACCACACACAAAAACACCCAGTGGCCATTTCACTCTCCATACAGAGTTCTAATCACCTGTGCAATTAAGGCCTGACATGTATAGTACTTATTAAATAACTCATTTTTATGTAGTTACGATGTCTTTCCCGCAGAATTTTGTGTTCTTAATTACTACAAATATGTAAGCAGTAAGAGTATTACTAGAAGTATGTAAGCAGCTAGTATGCATAGCCATAAATTCTTCCTGTGTCATGAAAACATTGCTACTCACTTAAATAAAAGACATCAGTACTTAATTTACCATCAGCAAAGTACAGCTATGAACTGCAATGAATTCTAACTCTAATGCATCATCAGTAAAACAGTGAAAAAAACCCTCTCAAGGTGCCAAGAAAAATAATAGGACCTCCTTTCACATGAAAGATCTTAAGAGTAGTGGAGAAATTGAAATGAATTTTAAAAACTTCACTACAATGTGAGCAAATATTGCAACTATAAGTAGTATATAGTGCAGCAATTAAAACAACATGTAAAATACTGAATTTTACAACAGTACATAAAGAAAGCAACTCTTCTGATCATAATCACACCAACCTCATACTAAGATGTCAAACTAGTTTCAGAAATGCTGGATTCTCTTGTTCTAAGATGAGCTTACTAAGTAGTAACATGACACTTCTGGTCAAAAGTTTTTTCTGGAATATGTTGTAAATGAAAGGAATCTTGGCAGGTCAGTATCTCACTAGAACGTGCAATTCTGCATGTCATTGCCTCTTGCTTACTCACTGAAACAACAGATTTCATTACAAAATAAGTAAGAGAAACAAACATAGCCTCCTGCAGTTCCTGCTTTATGAGCAGTATTCACCTTTCCTTTCCTTTATCACAACACCCATTGCCAAGACCACGTCTCACTGCAGGACAGGAAAACAAAAGAATTAAAGAATTGCTAAGCTGAGTTCAGTTACCCTTAGTCACCAACTGATGATACTCCTATTTAGGCATTTTTTAAAGCAGCGTTCGAGTACTTCCCGGAAGCTGTGCTGCATTCCACATTACAGCTGGGACTGCATTATAACAATGAGCAGAGTTTAAAAAGTCAAGCAGTCTCTGTCAGATAAATACCTCCATGCATAACTATCTGGTGAAGCCTCAGTCAGGTTTGCACTGCAAACCTCACATGAAATAAAACACAGAAACACGACATTTCAAAAAAATATCTACATAAACTGTAGATTACCCATGAAGTTGCCTTTATCTATATCACATTCTTGTTTGGGGGTTTGGGGCAGGGGGGTGGGGCACGTGTTTAAGTTTCATTCTCATTTCCCTCGTGGAACCTATTCATCGAAATTATTGAAACGCAAATTGCACTGGAAAACAGTCTCAGCCTAAAGCTCTCTGAGGACTCCCTTTCTGTATTAAAAGAAATCTTCCATTACTAATAAATGGAACATAAACATTTAGATATTTTCACTTTCCTTTTCAATAACGCTTTTTCAGGCTGGCACATTAAAATGCCACTTATTTTCAACTAGAGGAAAACATCAGTTTAATTATACTTCAGCTACAAGATGCAAAAACAGATTTTCACAATTTGCATCTTTAAGGTATCTAGATATCTTTCAAAGCAATTCCCATAAAACTTTTAATAGGCATTTTGTAAACACAAAACATACAGATATTAAATATGAAAAAAGCGAGCATTTAGTATTTCTCTAGAAAAAAATACCCACTTCCCCAACATGGTTATCTTAATTTAAAAAGCTCTTGCAATAGAGTCACTTAAATTTTGAACATTCATTTGATAATACGAAAAATGAGTTATTAAAAATAAATCCATATGATATAAATAACAGATAACTGCAAAACAGCATGGCTTCGTCTTTCACATCATTTCCTGAAGTTAAAAAAAATACACACACAAATAATGTTGCATAATCAAAACAGAGTTCAAAGTTCAACCTGTGATTAAAAATCACTCTCCTAATAAATTAAAAGGCAAAATAAAAATCACATTGTCATACCCACTACGCTTGTTAAGGAGTTTTAAAATTTCTAAAAAATTAAAAAGAAAAGAAACATTTGCCTATTGGCCACAATTAGACATCTGTGATAGAAGAGGTAAGAAAATGAGTAAGTTGACACACTGACAATGAAACAAATGTCTGCTTAGGGGTTTCTTTTCCTGAAAATTAAATGATTATGTAATAAAGCAGGTGAATTTCTTTCTCCAGCCTTTGCAGCTGCTCTTTCTCACATTCTAAGTGCTGTAACTACAAGCAATACATGTGTGGTGAAGAGAAAGACCACTCTGTATACAACAACCTCCCATGGAAGACGTACGCTCCTTCTGGAACAAAATTCCTAACAAACACACCATCTACCAACTAATAAAAATTATTTATAATAAGAACAGCTACCTTGAGTTAATGAAGCATATATTGTGTTTCTAGATAGGGCTGATAGCAGGCATATAGGGAAGAACTCCCAGGCCTCTAATAACTTTTGACCAAGAGATTTGGTAAGCTAGAAGTGATATCTTCTTTTGCCTTCTACAGGTTTCTAGGAACACTGCACGTCACTATAAAACAGATGCTGTTGACTAATACCATAAACCAAGGCACAGCGATTACTAAAGCCAATATATTGCATATCTGGTTCTACATGTGAAAAAGAAACAGAAACCAAGTGACTGGAGTAGTGGATGGAGCAGTGAAAACTACCCATCAGTAACTGTTAAATATTAATATGGAAAACTGTATTTTTAAACTAGTTGCTTTCTTCTCCTTCATCTTTTTCAAATGCAGATTTGTGAAGTAGGCCACCAGCTACATCACAATGTTGGAGATCTTGCAGCAATTAATAGGTCTATCTCCTACATTACACCTCAGCACGTTGACAATGTATTATTTTTAAAAATGTACTTATTTCCAACAAGGTCCTTTAAAAGGTATTTCTGGAATACGCACTTTGGTTTTGTTAACAGGTCACAGCAGCAATTGCAGGAGTTGTTAGTTGTGTGCAACTGAAGGAAGTCTGTTGTTACGGCCAGACTGAAGAATGGCAGCCAGAACTAGTTCACAGACTAAGTACCCTTAGGATGTTGGGTAGGGAGAACAAGGAGAGCTGGAAAACAATTCTGCACTGTTACTTATAAGAAACCAACTATAAAGTTAATCATACGATGTGTGTGTCCCATCTAATCATTCAGTGAGCTACATGCTGGGGATTCATCTCTGCCCTTCTTGCTCAGTAGTAGGGCCATTTTGCAACGCAGTGGTTGTGCTTTTTTTCTTTTTTTTTTTTTTTTAAACCTTAAAAATCAAAACTGCAATGACAGGCATACAATGTACTTCTAAATTATTATTTTCAGATTCCTAAGTATTTTAACCATTATGGACTAAAAAAAATAAATCAATAAAAGCAAATACAAAACTAGATGAAGAAAAGTAATATTGCCTGGGAGAGAAACAGTTGTCTGAATAACAAACTTTTCCTGTAAGATAACTGATGGGATGAAACCAAAGAGAAAGACAACATATTCATTCCTGTAATGCTAAGATATATAGGAAAAAAGCATTAAAAAACAATCAACAGTTTACAATTGCAAACTGAATGTTTTACCCATAATCACTTGCATTTCTCTAAGCTTAAGAAGACAGAAGAACAGTATTTATATGTGCAGTGAATAGATTATTAAAATATAGAAGAGATTTAAAATATTCACATTTCTGAATAAATCTGTCGATGCTGTCTTCTTTGTGATTCTACTTTATGTTCCTGTTTCAGCTAAGCCATCTGATACTAGGACACAGTTGCATCAAAAATGCAGATGATACCAACTGGGGTGGGGAAGGAGCAGCTGACAGACTAGCAGTAGGACTGTTACTGCGGGAGACCTGTTCAGCTTGCCGGAACAGACTGGGTCAGGAACCTCAACATGTTCAACAAAGGCAAATGCAAAGTCCTGGCGCTGTGGGACTCCATGCCTCAACAAGAAAATACTTTCCAGGGTCTATGGAATAATTCCATCTTGTTCTGTACAAGTTCTTTCTCAACTACAGAAACTGCCGTGTCACTTTCTATGCAAAACAAACACCACTCATTTGCTACGCTACATGAAATTGCAAGTTGCAGAATAACCTTGCAGATGTTTTTACTGAGCTAAGCTACTTCAAAACACTTCAGACCTAAAAACATACTAAAACAAATATGCAGACAGCCCATTTTCTCAAAAAACAGCTTTGCTATAGTTCACACACACACAAGAAACCCCTGACAAACTAGCTAAAACTAGCTGAATTACAAGACATCTCCAATATACAGTTTTTCCCCAACAACCCACTAAAATTCCAAGGTTCAATGTACTACCATGAAATATGTCACCAAGTATTATGCAGAAGGAACATGATGTCCAAGGAAAGAAAGTTTTGTAAAATTAAATACGTTTACATCTGTACCAGGAACTATATAATGATTTTCTTTTATTCAAAATACCATCCACTGTTTCTGTAAACATCCACAATTGAAAAATATAAGGAAATATCAACTGAAATGTTTTCAAAAGCTTCAATACAGAGAACCACTATGTCTAACTACAAAGTCCCTCAAGTTCTTGGAAAAATCCATGTCAGCCTTTGCTCTCTGCTGAATTCACAGCTGGTATTTTCCTATTTCTACTCCTCTAGACTTTACACTAAAGGTAAAAATTGGAAATATGCATCAGCAACAGATGATGGGAAAATGTTTAGCCAAAAATTACAAATGGACTGCCAATAAATTAAGAATTAAGGTTAATATGAAAAGAAACCCAAGATATTTGAATGCAAATAAATTCACCGTATTATAAACTCAAGCTACTTTAAACTCAAATCAGACAGTGATTTCTGCAACATTTTTCCTTTACTTACCCATTATTTAAATAAACTTTCCTCTGACCTCAAAGGTTTTTCCCCAAGACACATGGAAATGTAAAAGTACATTGTACCTTGCAAGAATGGGAAGAACTTGGAATGGGAGATGTGCTATTTTTTTTACTCCATATTGACTCCTCAACAAGGATTCTCTTCTCTTTATACCAACAGTCTGTAACTCAGTAAAGCCACCTGTCACAGGGTGGGATGCAGCTTGAACCTAGATGTAATCTCACTGCACAGTTCTTCCTTCTCATCGTCAATCTCTGCACATGTATGACACTACGATGGTGCTCATCACAGGAGGTTCTGGGGAACGCACTTTAGGAGCTCTGCAGTCCAATCTCCGGCTCAAAGTACGATAAACACTGAATTCAGACCAGATTGCTCAGGGATTTATGAAGTCAGTCTTGAAAACCTCCAGGGACGGAGACCACACAAAGTCTCTTGGGCAACTTGCTCCAATGCTTGACTCTCCTTATGGTGAAAACTTTTCCTTTATTTGGCTGGAACCTCTCTTATTTCAATATATACCCATTGTCTCTTGTTCTCCTATCATGTGTCACTGAGAAGAGTCTGACTCCATCTTCTTGATAGCCTCCATGTAGGTATTGGAAGGCTACTGCTAGGTTCCCTCAAAGCTGTCCCTTCTCCAGGCTGAACAGGCCCAGCTCCTGCAGGCTCTCCTCGCAGGTTAAGTGCTCTGGGCCACGACCAGACCCTCTTGCTTGCCCTCCTCTCTAACGGCTCCAGTTGATCGACATCCTTCTTGTATTGGGGGGCCCAAAACTGGATGCAGCATTTCAGATGGGATCTGTTGAGTGCTGAGTACAGGACATTAATAATTACTTCCCTCAGTCTCCTGGCTGTGCTCCTGTTAATGCAGCCTGGGATGCTGTTGATCATCTTTTCTGCCAGGGCATACTGCTGGCTCATGTTTAGCTTGCTGTCTAGCAAGATCTGCAGGTCCTTTTCAGCAGAGATGCTCCCCAGCCAGTCAGTCTCCAACCTGAAACACTACATGTGGTTCTTCCCTTCTAAGGACAAGGCTTTGCATTTCTCCTTGATTAATTCCGTAATACTTCCACTGTCTCATTCCTCCAGCCCACACAGGTTCCTCTGGACAGTAGCCCTGCCCTTGAGTGTATCGACTCAAGTCTCCAGTTTGGAGTTATCAGCTAACTTTATGAGGAAGTGTTCCATCACCTTCTCCAGGCAGTTGTTAGGACAGGTCCCAGGATAGACCCCTATGGTATGCCAATTTTTATTGGCTTACAGATAGCATATGATCCACTGACCACAACCCTCTGACCCCAGTCACCCAACCAGTTTTTTACCTGTCTGGTTGCACATGCATCCAGACCATAAATCGCTGAGCTACTCTTCTTTCACCCCAAGTAAATCAACTTCTTGATCTCATGAATGCACATCTCATACCATAATATTAACATAAAGGTTGCCCACAACTAATTTCCTCTAACTTGAAAATGTATAATAGGCTTTCTTACAAAGAATAAACATTTCTAGGACAACACAGGAAAAAAATAATTTACAGAAGTTTTTCTTTCCAAGTGTTTTCTCAACAAATGCATCCGAAGAATTAAACGTTAAGTCCACAAAGTTCCAGGTTAAATATAAAATGAAAAATTGAGGTATTTGCATACATATTATTCAGAAATGGGATACAGTAAAATTAGTACTGTTGGAATGTGCTCAACTGATCAGCTAGGAGATCAGGCAGTTATATATTATTTTTAAACTTATGGATTGAAGTAGAAAGTTTCTAGGCAATTTTACAATCTAATACTCCACCTCTGCAATTTGATCTGTAGGAGCAATCACTTGCAGGGATTCAGCAAATGGCTGAAAAAAAAATCCTACAGTGAACACAATTCTTTTTTTTTTTTTCTTTTAAACAGATCAGCTATTTAAAATTTTCCATTTTAAACATGGGGACAGGAGGATTTGAGAGCTCTCTTCACTGATGAACATAGTATATATTAGATGATGTTACCTCATCTTCTCAAGCAGACAGCTGAAAGCGAAACAAGTATGATGATGGCCAAACTGCAAACCTTCTACTACTACACATTCACTTGGACACAAACAGATGACCTCTAATGTTGAGACAATTAGTTGTTTCATGCATCTACCGAATTTTGGCTTCTTTGCTAAAGGGCCACTGTATTATACATACACTCTTTAGCATCTCTCACTTTTCCCTTCAGGGTAACCTCTCTGTATAGAAGTTAAGAAAAGGCTGCTTATCCAGAGTATTGAGCAGGGATTGTCAAACCATTACTCCAAGAAGCAAATATGGTTTACCAACTGCTTAATTTCCCCACTCTCATAAATTTTTTAACTGATTGGGATATAGGGTAAGAGAAAGGGAAAAAGTAAGGTCAGGTGGTAGATGGAAAAAGGCTGCAGCTGGACCACAGTGCCACTGCTTCTCTCCACTCCAGCATCCAACAGACAAGGGAGACTGCAGCGTCATGTAAGGAATGTGACTGGTGGACTGCAATTGCACAGGGGGTGGATCAAGCCAAGTTAGCATTTCTTAGGTTCATTAATCTTATAGTTAGTAGTTACATGTCTTAGTATAAAGAAAACTGAATGGGACTTTTAACCAAAAGTGTAATAATAGAAGTGGTTAAATATTACCATCACTCACATAAAAGCAGTTAAAAAAAAAAAAAATTCCTTGGACTTACAAATCATGCATTTTATAATGCTCATCCTCAAATGAAATTATAGCCTGAATTTCTCTTGTACGTACTTAAAGAACATCCTTGTGCAACATTAAAAATTAATAACCTGACTTCTACTTTAAAGGGAGAAAAAATAAAGGAAATTGGACTGTAGTACTGCCTTTTTTGTGATTGCTGGATCTAGTATTCACTAGATAGTATCTTCTAGTACCAGATTCCAGTATCTGCTGGAAGCTAGACACTTGTAGTTTCTTCCTGTAACTGATGCCAACCAACTTCTACTGGTTACTCTAACAGGGGGGTTCTTAGATGTCAATTCAATGAAGACATACGTTTGGAGCACCAAGGGTCAGATATTTGAAATGAGACAGTGAAAATACCGTTAGATGGTAAATACCTGACTAAATATAGTCTTTTAATGCCAGCACCAAAAAAAGAAAAGGCACTACAAGATAAAAATATTACACTCATGCATGCTTGCAATACATGCCATACAAAAATGTGCAAACAGAACTCATGACTGACTCCCGTAAGGCCTGCTAGTCTATTTTGCAAAACTAGTGTTAATAATGATCTAAAGAGTAAATTATCATGTCAAGAGTAATGAGTAAATTTACTCTTCAAAATACATAAGGAGTAAATTATGAAGTGTTAATAGTTAAGAAAAAGATTGAAGTGTTCATATTTATGCATAATTCTGTCTCATCTAAAATAATTGTTTCCAGAGACAGTAGGTTTTTGGTTTTGTAATATAAAAATAGTATTCTTAGTAAAGGAAAATCTTAAAAACCCTTAGAAGGAAATACTGCCAACTAAAAGGAAAAAAAAAATTCTAAGAAAAATATTCTGTCTGGTCATTTCCAATGAATCCACATGAAAGTATTCATAAAGACTTGTGGAAATGTACACCAATATTTAACAACCTTTAACAATCTTCTCCCCCCTACCCCAAACAAAGTATTACACAAATTTTTATCTTAAACAGAATTTAAGAAAAAGATTAATTTGATTCAAAATAAGACAAAAAATATGAAAGATTAGCTACTGTATTACTCAAAAGTGAATACATTATTGTATTCACTGAACACAACATATTGAGATAGCCACTACATGTAAGACAAAAATAGTAAACATCATTCCATGCATTTATGCTGTTTCAATTTAAAGTATACAAGTACTTATTCACATGCACTTTAAAAGCCACAGTAAAAATGCAATAAAACTCTCAAAAAGTCTCCCTCTCTTTCACTACCCAGAAATTCTAAAAAATAAGGGACATGTGAAAAAAATTATTAGATTTTTATTTTACATATATTCATACACGTATTCATTCAGTCACACTGACTAAACTCAACTCTAATTATGACCCATGGCATTCCAAGGATTAGGTTCATGACCTCAAGCATTTTAATTCTTTTCTAGATGACATTATTAATAATGTTTACTGTAATAGAAAACATTGCATGTAAATTGCAGTCTTGTGCAAAATCTGTGGGATGTGGCAGTGAAATCAGAGCCTGAAATCTTAAAAAAAAAAAAAACCAAAACCCCCATAAAATCCAAAAAACCCACATCAGTACTTTTGTGCCACAACACTGCTACAGCTTTTAAGTAAAATCTCTTTATTTTCCTATCACAGTAAACTTCACAAGTGTAAAATCAACGGAAAATGAGGACTAGTACCTTTCCTAGTTCTCAGTGCTACTCACTTTGGTCAGGACTGAAAGAACTGTGTCTTTAGCCCACCCCCCCTCCTAGTGAACCAAGCATCTGGGAATCTTCTTCAGGTTCCTCAGTGAAGGAGACTGACCTGAATTGTTTGCTCTCTTCAATACTGACTCTCACAGGGATGAAAGGGACTTGGTCAGGAAAATTCAACATGTACAGCCCCTGATACTGCAGTCAATTGCAGAAAGATATAAAACACACGTACATTCTTCTACTTGTGTTGGTTGGCATTGGTTGGGTTTGGATACGCCTCTCGTAGGGGTTTCCGTCCCACTTCCCCCCGGATGTCATACAGAATGCTCAAGGGCCACTGCCAATATTATGACTCTACTAAACAATTTGTGCGCACAAGTAAAAAATGTACTGTTTGGATCTTTTCATTTATTTATTTATTTTTAAAGCTAAGACAAGGAAAAATCCTACTGGCTGAAAGACGTGTTAGAACCTGCCAACCAAGAACTGTGAGTTCTTTTAACATATTCCACATATCAATACTTAATGCTGAGCTAAGTAATACAAATTGAAATATTCCATAATTTCAATTAGATCCACACTTTCAGATTTGGACTGCTCTTCTTACAAGGAATTAGTGCTAAGATTATAGTAAGCAGAAACCATATGGTTGCAATATTGGTTCCTAATAATATCTAAAAATATCATAATCAATTTCTCACTAAAAATAAAACTAAAGCCAATCAACATGCAAGCTTTCTGACACCTTTTGCCAGTTTACTTAAGAGTATGACAGTATGGCTGGCCCGCAGTTCAAAGAGCTGATGAAAGAGTTATACGTAGACTAGGCTGTAACCACTTCAAATGGCACAGCTGCATCCCAAAGAGGATGCATGAACAAGTTCCAAGATAAACACTCAAGTTTTACAGTACCATGTACAGTCTTACCACTCTGGTATGAAAATATGTTTGATTTTTTTTTAATATCAAAAAAATCTTTCCTATATCAGAAAGTATCTTCTTTTCGTTGAAGAGATCTTTACTAAAATACCTGAAATACATATTTGAGCAAGAAAAATTTAACATCCAATTTTCATCACCTCAGGTATTTTCAGGAGAGGTACATTATTTTCAAGCAAACCTGAAGAAAAGGTAAACATAATACAAATATACAATATGCAGTGTAAACATACACAAATTAATTTTAAAGAGGAAAGATAATCACAAACAGGAGGTTTGGTACGGGAATTTCAAAACTGTTCCTACTGAGGAGAATTCAAGAAGTGACAAGCACCACAAGCTCCAGAGCTCTGTCCCAAATGAACATGAGTGGGCCGGCCACAGGCTTTCATGAAAGCACACTCTTGGCAATTTTGTTAGAAATTTCAGAGTCAAAACCCCTGCTTGGTAAAAAACTCATTAAAACTCACTCTTTTCAACTTTTAAACATTTTTTTAATTACATGTTCCTGCATCAAACATCAATTGAAAAGTTAAGAAAAAATTGACAGTAAGTATGTAAGAGCTGAAAGATCAGCATCCAGAATAACCATTTTGTCTTCCCTCCTCCTCCTGTCACATCCCAGGCTACAACAAGGTGGCCCACATGGTTCCCTTGGCGAGCTATGCCCAGGCACTGCTCCTCTCAATGCCATACAGCACTTCTCTGCCGGGAAAGCAGCAGGTCAGTCAGACCATGCTGGGCCAACAAGGCCACACAAAACAGTCCCACTTCAAGTCTCTGCTTCTTTCTCAGTACAGAGAAGTCTCACGTTAGGAGAGCATTATTCTAAGATAGGACCTACACACTAGTGGCCTTGAACCTCTTTGAAGAGAAGACACCCTCATGAATGGAGCATTGAACCCAGCCTGTAAGGAAAAGCAGGCTCTAAAGGCAGGAGAGTAGGAATATAACTGATACCAGCAAGAACCTGTAGCAGTTTGTTTGTTGGATGTCAATGTGACAAATCTCACATAGACTTGACTGTTCCTAAAGAAGTGGTGATGAGTCTGAAGTCTGAAGTCTGTTGAGGTCAAAGTGCATTTCAAGAGATACACATGGAATCCTATTCTTGGGAATCCGATACTCTAAGTATTTTCAGGACAACTTATTTTCCTAAAATCACTCAGTAGCCATAATTATTTTTTTAAAACAGTACAATTAGCCATCAGGAAAAAAAATTCTTGTCCAAGTTGAGGAAAGTAAAAGTAAAAAGTAAAACTCCAGCAAGTTAAATGTAAAACTACCACTAAAACTAATGGAGAAGCTTGGTGAAGGAGCCTGCTAAGGAACAAAAATGACCACAAAAATACTTTTCAAAATGCATCAGAAGTAGAAAGCTTGTAAAAACTGGTGAGGACAATGGATAAAATGAGGACAACGGTAAAATGATCACTCAAAGATAACTAATCAAGAGCTCCAAAAAACCCCAGCAAAAATTCTTTACATTACTGTTACCTAGAGAGGTACCTGGGGAAGTTCCCAGAACAAAACTGTATTTGGGAGGAGAAGATACAGAAGATTTCAGAAAACGAAAATGAAAGTATCAAACCACCAGGAACAGGCAGTATTATTCCAAGAGTTCTGTGTAAACAAAATATGAAGTTAGCTATAAATTGTCATTTTCACCTTCTACCCCTGGAGACGACAGCGGGTTATTGGAAGACGGGCAAATGTTTCATCCATTTTTAAAGAGCATTGAAGTTATCCAAAATTTTTGCTCTACATGTAGCAAACTCATAGAAAATGTCAAAGTACAGAACTAGTAACCCTACAGATAAATAAATTATACTGGAAAAGAATCAGAAAGTCTTCTCTACAGCAAGATCATAAGTCACGCATCTATTAACAGTTCTTCAACAAAAGCAAATGGATGTACTCAATACAACAAAAAAAAATCTTTTAGTAAGAACATTCACAAAAAAAGCTCAAACTAAATTGCCATGGTATAGGATAACAGTTCTATTCTGGACTAATAACTGATTTTTAAAAGTAGGAACAAATGTTTAGTTTTCCCCCATGGAGGCAGATTAGAAACCATGTTCACAAAGATCTCTGCTGGGATCTGTGCATGTGTAGTAGGGGCTGATCGACTTAGGGTTTTTTGTTTTGTTTTCTACAGACAATTTCTGAACATATCAAAAAAGTTCAACAGTGAATTGGTCAAGTCTATGGAAGATAAAGTATTTGGAACAGTCAATGCTAAAGTCTTTTGTGATAGTACATGAAAGGGTCTTACCATACCAAGTAATTGGGTAACAAAGCACCACATGATTCCTAACTGAAAAGTGGAAAATAAAGCACATGAGAAAAGAAATAATCCTAAAGATGCATATGCAACAACAGACTACCTTGTTACCACTCAGGAAAGAAAACCTGAAATGTGTTTCACTTTAATGTGCAGTAGCCATGGAAAAAAAAATTCAAATGGAGGTACACAGATACTGTAAGACTTGCTATTTTGGTCCCTGCGGTTCAAAAAAGATACATTTGTACTAAAAGTCACAGAGAGAAACAATAGTATCCAGAGGCTTGGAAGAGCTTCTGTACAAGGAAAGATTGTATCAGAGCAGTTTCTCCATGTTAGAAAAAATATGCTCTAGGACGGGAATAGAACAGACATCTACACACTTATGAACAAAATCAGTAATATAAACACAGAATAATTCATTATTTCTCATGAAAATTAAATAGAGAGCATTAAATAAAATGATCATGTGTTGGTATAAAACACATGGAAGTCTTTCACAAAACACAGTGATCTGCAGAACTGATTGCCATGGACTATTGTGAAGGACTAAAGAATGGGCTTAAAAACTTTCAGACAAAGAAATCGGGGAGAAGCTCCTGAGAAACTAGCATACACGTTGGCCCAAATGTATTCTATCATTGTGGAAGCCTCTTAAACCTGGAGCAGCATAAGCCAGTGTCAAAACAAGCAACAGTGTATCATATCATGATACTTTATACTCCTTCCCAAACTATTCCTGTTGGATTCTGGACAATAAGCTTGATCAACTTTTATTCTGATCTTGGGTATCAATATTTCCATTGCTATTCAATGTAATTATCACAAGAGCCTCAGGAAGCCAAGACTTGGTTTTCAGCATCTTCCCATAAACCTTGAGTGGAAAGTAGCTCAACTATCCATAGCATAATGTTTCTAGTTGTAGCAGAATTAATAGATCTAAACCTATTTATCTGTTACACTGCTAAAATTAATGTCTAAAACACAGTCTTCCAAAATTCATATGGTTCCCATAGCAGTAAAGCAGATACTTTAGGGAAGTGGAAGGTAACACATACAGACTAATAAGAATACAACCTTGCAGAAATTGCACAGTCAGCTTTTGGCCACTAGGTTAAAATTTAAACAGCAAGTCATCCTAAAGTTGTCTCAGTAGAAAGCATATATCTTATCTGGCATTCTCTCTTACTGGGATCTGAAATATCCAAGTTCACTTCGCAAATCTTGTTTATGCATTTCTAGATTGAAGCTTAATTTAGGTCGTTTGCTTTCTCCTCTCATTCTGGATCAGTGCTGGCATAGAGAACAACCTCACCCTCCCAAAGAAGAAAAACTGAAGAAGGGGGTAACTTGTATTAAAACAAAATGCTAGATGACTCAGTTAGGACCGCTCCATTCTTACTTCATTCAGTGCAAGGCATAAAATACTGTGAAACTAACATTGAAAAGATACGTTCTTTTCTGCCACACTTAAAATTGATAATCTGAAGAGACAAGAGTCATTAAGTTTCCTTCTTTGAACACACTTCAGAAACCACTACTAAATTCAATCCCTAATTTAATTAAGGTTTCCACTGTAGTACTGCTTTTGCAACCCAGAAGTAAGGTATCATCCATAATAGGTAAAATAATGTACATAAATATGTTGTTACTTAACTCATCACATTACATTAATACTTTAAAAGGAAAGCTTATAAGCACTATCATATTTAAGCAATAAGACATAAAAGGGTGTGCATATGCCGTAATGACGACACACCTTAATAATACAAGAAGTATGTCATTATTATCCCATACTACACACCCTAAAATGCTTCAGTATAGATCACATCTATGTATTTAACAAATGAAATTAGGATACGTAGAGAAGATGCCTATTTAGTGGCTGATAATCTCAAAACATTTCATCAAAAAAAACATAAAACATGCCACTGAATATTCCTGCTCAGGTAACCATTTCTAACAATTTTCTTTCATCATCATCAGATTACAAATACAGACTGCTAAAAAATACTTGTGTCAATGAATGCACTCGCAGTTCCTACAAAAACAGGTTAAAAAAAGGAAGGAGAGCCAGTGAAAAGGATCTCTGTTTTCTGGAATTTTGAAGTGTTCTTGCAAGCCTAATGGTGAGTTTTGAAAGACAAGATGCAGCTAAAACCTTTAAATAGGCTCTTAGTTTTTTTGGTTAAACTGCTTCTGCCTTTCCATTTTAACAACCCAAGAAATGGTTTAATAAAGCCAATCCACTTCGGTTATCTCTATTAATCCAGTCTGAACTCAGGGACTGAGGAGTTAAGTGGTTTTAGCTGAACTCTTCCACAACAACACTATACTACTTGCAGTCTAAAGCCAAAGTCAGCACAAAAATCCGAAATTCAATTATATTTTCCTTAATTATATCATTGTTCACCTTGGAAGTAAACTGAAACATTTTGGAAAAAAAACCATATTATTGAACTTAACTGAACACTATCTACTTAGCCTTTGCCAAGCAAAAAAAACAAACAAAATTGTGTTTGTGGCAGCCAGAATAAACAAAATTTAATGCTGATATGCCTTCATCTTAAACCCAACTGAAATGTATTTAAATATTTATTAATCGCGTATGATTCCACAGAATTTATTACTGCAGTACGCTTTCTCAGGCATACTCAAAATAACTCAGCTACTTACTTTCTTCAGCTGAGGCATACTATTACAAAAAACCAACATCAACAATCTTTCAAGCCTGATCAAACTTGACAAAATGATTGTTATTTAATGGATTTCCATTCATTTAATATCTCTTTGGTTATATAAATTGGAAACAGTTTCTCAACTCATGTGAAGTTTTCACAATTGTATTACCCAAGAACAAAGAAAATTGTAGATATTCATTTATTACAATATTCCCAAACAGTTTTCCAACTACACAGTTGGAAATGCTGCTAATCTTTTAGATGAAAGACATTCAGACATTAAATGACCAAAACACATCCTTTTAAGTAATAGTATTGATCAAAGTGGAACAAGAAACACATCTTGAATTTCAAAATAGAAAACTTTGAAGACATGCTTATATAAACGATTCAGCCATAACCAAAACCAGCAAGTGATTTTTCCAAGCAATTTTTGTTACTCAGTGCAAATATGGTAACTCGCTGTGGATGCTGAAAACCTTCTCATATAGAAGTTGCTGCTGCTAACACACATTGCTTATATGAGCAAAATATCTAAATTGGGGGGTGGGGGTGGGTTAGGGGGAGAATGTACTCTCCAACCACTTTGAGAGGTCTTGCCAATTCCTCTGTTATTTGGGAGAAGGAGATCAAATTCAATATACAAGACATGAAACAGATAGGAAAATGGTCCAACAACAAATCTTAAAAATTGCAAATGCCAACAAGTCTCTACAAGTATGTTACTGGGCCAGAATGAAGGAAAATCATTGTGAAATAAGCTTTTCTGGTATGCAGTTATAGCAAATAATCATGAGGTGATGCCGAAAACTAGACAAATGTGGTATTCGAAGAATGTTAAAAACATTGAGGTCACAAATGCACACTGTAACTTTAGTACCCACTTCTTATCCCACTATTTTGATATTAAATCTAATTCATTCTTCATTCTAAACTTATAAACCATGATTTTAATGAACATCTCTCTTGTCCACATGCTATAATGCATGTGGAAAAGGAAACAATACAGTTAAAAATGAAGTGAGGTTGATTTTGTGTATGCCGTTTACAGAAGGGGAATATTGCTTGTTTTTAAAATACTATGTTACATAATGTAGATTTTTCAGTAAATTACAAAAGCAGATATTCTCTCTTGGACCAAGATTTTGAATTTTTTGCACTTTTAGCTCACAGGTAAGCCTAAGATAAAGCACGAAAATCGTAATTGCATTGGGCATTTTTAATACTAAAAGCATATTTGCTTGATTATAATCCAATGTAATATACCGTGCCAATCTACACAAAGTAATTACATAATCTGACCTTGTCCCACCAGTTTGTTTTAGAGACACACTAGAATGGATTTGGGTTTAACTGCCTTTGCTTAGGTAAAGAGCTAAAACTTTAAGTTCTGAAGACATGGAGACAGGGGAGGAAAAAACCCCGAAAGTTAAAGCCAGTTCTTATATTAAATTCCCTGCAATTTATTGCAGAATGACAACAGGAATATTAGCAGCTCAGTAAAACAGCAGATCATTTTATTTGGGGTGGGGAGGTATTACTACACATTATTATATTAAAATTGCTTCACTCTTATTTTTATGTATATACTAGTTGCTTTAGTTCAAGCAAATTGGCAGAGATTCGTCAGAATATATATACTTTCAACAAAAAAGAACATAGACATTTTTGACTTGCGGATAACTGAAAACCTGTTCAGTACCTGAGTGCGATCCATTTTTCATATCTCCTTTTGTTGACATAAATAAGAGATGATTTCTCATGAAGGTTAAGGAACCAGCCAGTGCAAAGAAAAGACAAGCAAGTAGTTTGGGGACACCTGTATGGCAAGATCTGGATAGAAAAGTTTCTTCAAAAACATCAGTAGTACCTTAGTTAGATACATAAATCCAAAAGGATAGAGAGGGAAAAAGAGAAAAAATCACCTCAGAACCATGACATAATGATCAAGTTTATGCTTTTAATATGCAGGGGGGTTTTGTTTGGGGGTTTGTTTGTTTTTTTTTTTTTCCTTGAAGTCACACAAAATGGAGACAGGTACTGCAGTATTTTTATGTTAGGGAAACATTTTGAAGTCTACCCACTTTTTCTTCACTCCCAAGGGAAAACACAGTAGCTACAAGAAACAAACAAGCAAAAAAAGACAGATGCAGAAATGAAGAAATCTGGTAACAATAAGAGTCGTATCAAAACAAAAGCTGTTGGAATACGGGCCCTTGTACAGAAGGTGATGGGAGATGTCATGTCCTATCTTCTCAGCTTGCATAAAAACCTGCAAAATTTGTGTTATCCAGTCAGGAAGGCTCTTAAGAATAAGTTCCAAAAGCCATTCAAAAGAAGATTTGGGTATCAGTGTACTTCCTCTTTGCCTAGGTTCACTCTGCAGCTCAGATTTAATGAGTTGCAGGCTGAGAACTACAAACTGTAAAAGGATCATCATACAAGTAGTATTAACCACAACTAAAGCCTGAACTGCCTTATCTCCAAATCTGTGAAAGTTGGAGCTTCAGAGATCCACACTCTGAACGGCCAGTTCAAATGCTTAATTTATTACTCTCTTGCTGATATAGAAATAAAATTCCTTTTTAGTTTATCCTGGTATCCATTAAAGCTAAATAAAAGCACCTGTTCAAGTGATCCTTTGACAGCATGTCCTTGAAAAAGGTAAAGACACTGCAACTAAACATACCTGAGAGAGGTCTCTCTTAGCAACATTAAATAAGGTTATAACACTTCATGGATCAGACTGCAGCATTAATGCTCTCATCTTAGAAATTTGCCACTTCTAAAGGTTTTGGCCTGCATTTGTTTATTTCTGACATTCACACATCAATGAAGACAGAGAAAGAAGAAAAGGTTTTGCTAGGACAAGTCCAGGTAAACTGCTCACAAAATTACTGGTTCCACACTCAGAAATCATTATAAGAAGCCATGCTTATGGCAAAACCCCACTCAGGAGAATTTCAATACAAAGACAAAATTCTTCACCAGTGACTAGCCCTAAAATAAGCACTTATGAAATAGGTCTGAATATATTTATATTTTTCTTCTTCCTCTTAATACAAATTGTATTTTACATGTAAATGTACATTATTTCTTTACTCTCTTACTTTAATGTGATCAAAAGCAAACTCCATAAAATTACTATTTATTGACTTTTCCCTAAAATAAGGAGGTTCCTTCATTAAAATTCTCATAGTCATTTACCAAATCCTTACTAAAACTAGGATATCAGAACCATATCAGAAATTATTAAATACCATATTATTAAAAAATAATACAGGAGGAAGAGGGCCATCTAAATAGCCTAGCTCCCTTTTATATCTTCTAACCTGAAAGTTCATTCATAAACTTTTCCTGTTTCCATCTACAAATACCAGGTTTTGTATAAAAGAAAACAGTATGCTATATGTTATTAGGAAATAGACAAAAGAATCTAAAAAGGCTGTATAATAAAAACTGAAAGATCTGAAAGTGGTTTTGCCAATTCCATGCAATTAGTCAAAAGCCCTACTGAAACAATATTAAGTAGTCTTTGCTTTACGAACAAACAAACCAACATGCCAACCTCAGGATTTATAAATTCAACTCCTTTTGACACTAAGTTAGTGATGGTGCTGGAGACCAATATGCTGCTTTTGAAAAAAATTGGAAATAAGCCTCCAAGTCCTTTCCCTAGGACTCTGCATGGCACAGTCTCAGTCAGACACTGAGCCACTGAAATCAGCTGCTTTCTCCCCAAGTCTGCATAGGTGTTTGTGCCAGGTGTATGTTTAGGACCCAGCTGCCCTGCCCTGTACGGAGTCCAGAAAGGAAAACCAGGAGTTACAAGAATTGGAAACAGGAAAAAGTCTCTGCACTAGTGTTTCTGTTTGGCTCCTAATTGGATAATACAAGGGCTGATACAATGAGCTGCGGCACACAGAATATGCAAAATTCTGAAAGGTCATCTTAATATTAATGATTGTTTTGTTTTGTTTTTAAATGAACACGACTAGGATACACCTTTTATAACATATTATGAATAAGCACTTATACTGTATAAAGGCATCACAAAAGTTTTCAAGTTTAAGAAGTCAAGCTTTAAAACAGCTGAGATTATTTAAACCAGCAGAAGAAACCTGCATCAAACGTAACAAAATTTATATAAAGAGTACAAAATAAAAAATTGGTCAAATTGGGGTTCTGGGGGAATACCATGATTTACAAGTACTACTGATCAGAAATTTTTAGCACAAAAAGTATCAGCTTTAACAAAACACAAACCACTAATAAATTTGTTCAGAAAAATGTAAAATAGCCTTTATTTTCCATTAATCTGTTTTCTTGAACTATTAGAAAACATTCCAAACTGATTTATAGTCATAGGAATCAACTTCACAGATAAATTATTTCTGGATTCCCAGAACACATTCAATGACCCAGTTCAAATTTCACAATCTTGTATTCAGCCCAATAGACTGTATTTGATTAGATGCACATTATCTGCCTTTCTGCTCCTTCACAAAGCCCTAGAAAGGATAGATTTGTGACAACTGGATATATAAATTCAATAGACAAGTCTTGCTTTCTGGCCCTCTCCAAAACCACACAAATGCTCAGCTCCCTGCCCAAACACACAGAAAAAACAAAACAAACAAACAAAAACCCCCAGAAAATTCAGCCAAAAAATGGCCTAAATTACAGCACTTCAAGCGTAAAAAAAGTTCCAATTTCTTACAGAAGGCTGACAAATAATTATGTATAATAATGAGCTGAAACAAAACATGGGAATTTTAAACAACAAATTGGTAAGTGATTCTGAGGTACTTCACTTCAATGCCTTACTGGATTGTTACATTTGTCCAAGTTTAATTTTCTCTCTTCCTCTCTGGTAAGGACAGGAACCTGATCCAACAGTGACATAAAGAACTCTTAAGAAAAAGCTTGCCATAGTTAACAGCAAGGACAAACACCTGACAATCATACCTAAAGACCAGATCTCATCTCTCATGGTAATCCACACAGATTTCTTCACTCATCACCATTCTGATGTCTCAGTTTGGTATCTTCCCAGTGAGTTACTATTGTCTCTTTCTGCAGAGGGGCAAACAAGCAGGCAGATAGAGAGCCAAAGCCTTAGCTTTTCAGATTAACAAGTCTAGAAAGAACATGAGGAGACTATCCAAGCTATTCCCCTTTTCATGCCATACTATTAGCCTCACACAAGTAATTCCTCATAGGTATCTGTCTAGCATTAAGAACAAATAATACTGCCCAAATTTCATTCTAAGCAATGTGAGCTCCATCTATTCAAATGTTTCCTACTGTTTACACCAAATCTTCTTTGCTATAGTATCCATTCACCATTACTCACCTTATTCTCAAAGGACAAGGAGAACAGTTTATTCTCTTCCTTTTATTTATCTGAAGTCTTCTCATGTCTAACCTCTGGCCATCTCAAAATAGTGTTTACCTTTTTTCAAAAGCTAAACTTCCTTGATTCATGCTTAGCTCAAGATGCACAACACTCTTGTTTGCCAAGATGAAGTATGGGGAAATGCTAACACCTGTATACCACTAGCTTAGACAAGGACAGCCAACTGCATACGGCACAAGAAACAATTGGAAAATAGTAATTTTATATAGTAACAGATCTGGACGTTACAGTGCACATAAATACATCTCTATTCATTTCTGTGTATTTGGGACAACATCAAAACAGTGCTGTAAACTCAGAAGGTACAGCACCTACAGTACTTTTAACTGACTTAAAAGTGTACACTGGTTTGTGTCTTTCTGGACAAATTTCTCTTTTGTTGCTCGCATTCCAAACTTACATGATTTGTCTAGAATTATTCTGAAATAATTTTCAGTGATGATTAGTCCAAAATGGAATAGATCACTTAGAGTAAAGGACCTCTTCTGATATAAGGAACATGTTCAGCTATTCAAAAACAAATACAGCACTTTAAGGTCAAGTATTGCATTCATCCAAGTTAAACAAACAAACATTTTTGGAAAAAGACAAAGCACATCCATAACCAGGCTATTCTATAAAGTGTTCAAGGAAAACAAAGCTGAAAAGAATTAGAAAATAAAATAAAAATTAAAACTTTCCCATAGGATTTCTGCTCTTCAGTTTTGGTTTCTGGAGATATAGCTCATTTTCATACCAAGTGTTTGAGTTTCATGTTGCTCTCCCTCTTTAGTCTTGACCATTTCTTAGTTCCTCTAAATAAGCATGAAAAATATTCACAAATGTTTACGTGTTCACACTGAGTAAATACAGATAGTAGGATAAACCAATAGGCAAAAAAATTCTTACTGAAACATACTAGCCACAAAACCATTTATTCCAAGGGCTTTACACACTCCAGTCTTGTACCCTGTGAAACTGAAGAGCACAAAGAATGCTCCATAATCCTGCAGACTCTCAAATCTCAGAGGAGCACAGGGGGAGAGAAAAATGCCACATCTGTGCAAGAATACCACAATCCTAGACAGGATGGACACAGGCAGACAGGACTGTTGAGGAGAAGAACTACAGATCATTCTCAAATACCTGCAGGAGCAGGAACTCAAAGAGTAAGAATGATGATACTGATACATTTCCATCATGGTAACACTATTTAAATGAAGCATAATCACATTTGCATCACCATATTCAGTGCGTACCTCCATTATCTCCATCATTACATAAGGAGGTTTTTTTTTTTTTAAACAAGGGACATCAAAAAACCTTTAATAAGCAAAATTTCAGGACCTTCAGGAAAAGCAAGAGGCTTCTCACAGATGAGTCTATTAGTTTCAAGCTGAAAATACCAAGATATTCACAGAGTTTTGTAAATGTTATAACACCACATGACTTAACTGTGGGTCTCAGAATCTTCTCTGCTTGACTGTTATGCAAATATCCCACAAGCAGAGACTTACAGAGATGTCCATGTCGCAGTCTTTCCTCTAATTTTTAAAGAGGTGATACAGATTCTGAATCACACTCAAAGCTTAGGTGGAAAAGACCATCTTATGCAGCCAAGCATTATTTGTGGAGATGACAGATACCAAGAATGAAGAAAACCAACCCAAACCATTCTATGATTCTAAAAACATCTGCACTTCTTAAGAAAGCTTATAAAAATGGTTTTCTCCTCCAGAAGATTTGAAAAGAATTTAACTTAAAATATCTTTCAGTGGGAAAAAAAAAAGGTATCTTAAAACACATTGGTAGTTATAAAAAAAGGTTACACTTCAATACATGCTATTTTTAATGATCTCCATGGAAAGATTACAGACTTGAAATTCCAAACAGGTGTCACTTCAATATTTTACCATTTTTACTAAAAATGTTGACTGTATTATAAAGTGTCCCATTTTTCTTCTTCTTTTTTCCTCAATTGAAAACAACAAAAACAAAAAGAAAAAAACATATTAATTGCACTCTTTCACAGTATTTAGTCACGTAAGACCAAGTTTTGCTACAAAAGGACTACTTGCAAGTCCTTAGATTTCAGTATCAAATTATTTTACCGCACTACTCTACAAAATCCAGGAGCTAAAAGCCGCTCAGTAAAGCAGTGGGATTCTAAAACCAGAATATAACTATTTTACAGCACAGCAGTAAATAGAATATAACTGTAAAATACACCACATTTCTGGCACTCTAAGATTTCCACTGGAGGCTAATATAGATAAGTAAAAGGAATACAAACTGATTCCATAATATAATTCCGATAAAGAAGTTAGCCGCACTTTCACTATCATCTGTTTTCTATTAACTGCTGAAAGCACCTGTACTGCAACATAAAGAGAATGAAAGAAGAACACAATGCATTTAAACTACACTGAGCTCTGTCACGCAGTTGTTCATTAAATAATTACATATGTAACGATTCTTGAAAGGTGAAAAAAGTTTGAGGGGAAAGAGGAAAAAACCTCACAAAACCAAAATCTCTGCAGCTGACCAACCACTGAAGGTTAAATGGATGCTGTAGACAACCTTTTATTCAGGTCCTTAAAAGCATTAATGTTGCAGAAAAACTGGCTTACAGATCAGCTAGCTAAGACTGAAACATTTAAAGATTAACCCCCTTAAAACTTTAATCACTTCAGGCCTTAAATGGCTAATCTGCAACCCAGTTTGTCTCTAACATCTTATTTAAAATAAGTAGTAAAATGTTCAAGTATCAGATTTTTTTCCTAGAAAAGATGCCTTACATGGAAGTGGTAAAGCAAAAATAGCACTAAGTGATTAATACTTGCATTTTAGAAGTACTACTTTTGGCAGCATGTGCAATGATTTTCAGAGACTCTGCAGAGAATTTCAGAGATTGGGTATCTCCAAAAGTTTAGGAGTTCACTACTTTAAAATCTGGCTTACCTTAAAAAGTCTTCAATTGACTGACAGAAATTCTGTTTTTTAATGCAACTCTGAAGACAAATTAGTTGCGTTTTGGTGGGGTTTTTTTGATGTCTTTCTTCTCCCCAACCCCTGTTGTGAAGCTCCAACAGCAGTGTATATTCACTTAAGATCTCAGAGGTATAGCTGTCACTCGTAAATTATGTACGTCATAGAATCATAGAATAGTTTGGGTTGGAAGGGACCTTTAAAGGTCATCTAGTCCAACCCCCCTGCCATGTCCCATGAAGGGACATCTTCAACTAGATCACGTTGCTCAGAGCGCCATCCAACCTGACCTTGAATGTTTCCAGGGATGGGGCATCTACTACCTCTCTGGGCAACCTGGTCCAGGGTTTCACCACCCTCATTGTAAAAAAATTTCTTCCTTCTATCTAGTCTGAATCTACCCTCTTTCAGTTTAAAATCATTCCCACTTGTCCTGTCACAATAGGCCCTGCTAATAAGTCTGTCCCCATTTTTCTTATAAGCCCCCTTTAAGTACTGAAAGGCTGCAATCAGGTCCCCCTGGAGCCTTCTCTTCTCCAGGCTGAAAAACCTCAACTCTCTCAGCCTCTCTTCATAGGAGAGGCCTCTGGACCCACTCCAACTGGAGCCGCTCCTCTGGATCCGCTCCAACTGGAGCCGCTCCTCTGGATCCGCTTCATCATGAAGTGGAGATCTGTACAGGACTATGAAGTTGTTTTTTGTCAAGACTGAGATCTATTATGTCGGTCAAAATACAGATATACTTTGAAAATACATAAATACCATTTCTTACTCTCATATTTTTTCATATCTCAGGTCTCAGGTTAGTTGGAATTTGAAAGTTGAATCCAGTATTTCACAAAAGACATGCTTCATGTCTATTTAAGAGTTCGTATCTGAAGCTGCTCAAAGGTGCAGAAATGCTAAGATCTACAGCAAAGATAAGGCTCTACACAAAGCAGTAATATGCTCATTCCAACAACAGCAACTCCTCCTCCTCTAGGAGGAAGCAGGCATCCTACCAGATCTCAAAGGGACACATAAACAGTCTTTCTTCAGAAGCATTTCTCTTAGTATCATAATACACATAAGCTGTCTTCAAAGGATTGTATTAAATAACACACTTTAAATTACATTTTATAATTTAATTATTTGGATAGGTGATTAGCTTTTCTAGAAATGTATGTTCATTTCTATACCTGCAGATACTTGAAATGAAAATCACTAATTCATGACACTACTACTACCACCACCACTTATAGTGGGAAATTTTCTTCCCTGCTACTCACGAACTGCACAAACACATTATATCTAGTTTAAACTTAAGACAACATATCTATTTCTAGGTATGACTTTCATTGGCCTAATTAATACTAGCCTCCCAACACTGAGTAATGCAGATGACACTTAGTTTAGCTAATTTAGCCCTGGGACAAAAAAGAGTATACAGTGTAACACTACATACCAAAGCCTCCTCTTTTGATGTGTAACTAATTATGATGTCTAGAAAGGTATATAGCAGAATTAAAACTGGATTATAAATACGAAAAATATGCAGAAATATAAAGCTAACTCATTGAACCAACATACTCTCTCAAGGATTCTTTCTACAAGCGAGAACAAGAAGTTTGATTATCCTAATTTTAAACTGCTCTATATGTCTCAGCTGATTTTAGAGAGTTATTTTTAAACTTAAGCTGTATCTGTGTAATGCTGAAAGAACTTCTCTGAAACAGACAATGGAGAAGGATACCCAAACATGTTCATTTAAAATATTATGGGGGGCAACTATCAGATTGGTATGTTCTAATTGCATTCTTTTGGAAACCGATGACTTAAATGTTTTTCTGAGCCAAATACTTTATTAATTTTAAGACTGAGTATAAATCTCTCTTTACTCCTCAGTCAGCTTACTTCCATGAAACTTGAGAAAACTCACTTTGACATGTATTTGTCAGTAAACTGGAG
Organism: Fulmarus glacialis; assembly: GCF_000690835.1. Classification (NCBI taxonomy): domain Eukaryota; kingdom Metazoa; phylum Chordata; class Aves; order Procellariiformes; family Procellariidae; genus Fulmarus; species Fulmarus glacialis. Next base: position 87,887 of record NW_009219137.1, read on the forward strand.
AGGGACTGCTATTTGTCAGTAAAATGAAGATGCTCAGATTATAAACTGAAATTATAAAAAAGTGTTTTCTATATTCCTCTTGAATAGCCCACAAAAGGTTCTAGCAAATCAAAGAAGAGCATTTTACTGCTTTTGAAGTAACAGTCAATATGTATGATATATAATATTAACAAATATCATACCTTATTCTCAGTTATATCACAATTCAACAAACAGTAAAAAAGCATTAGGGCCCTTACTGGGTACTGTAATGATCAATAATCCATGACAAAAACCTTCAGGTATGTTTCACAGCAATTTCCAGTAGGCTCACTTGTCAAAGTTTCTGTATTCAGCTATAAACGGAATGAAGTTAAAAGCTGTGAAGCCGTTCGAGAAATGGCAACTGCTAAGAGTGTAAGATTAAGAAAAATCTCTTTAGGTAATTTGATGAGATGCAGACAAGTAGAAGCTCTAAAAAGATACACTGACCGACACTTACTGACAGTATCTTTCCCTCGACAGAGACTTATGGCTTTGCTCACTTACCATTGACAACCACGAGACACATAATTTATGTAACAAGACAAATTAAAACAATTTATTTCAATAAAATTTATAAAGTGTATTTCTGCTGAATTTTGGACAATGTGTTTATTCCGTAACTTATGTGTTTGTTAAACAAGACCAGAACTAACATGCTACACAGGCTACACACATAAAAGTAGAAACAATTTAAGTAACTCTTAATCCTTTAATACAGAATATATATATATACACCAAATATAATACTCTTCAGTAAAGTTTAAACTGCAATTACATTTTATAATGATCCAATTCTCTACATATTTGTGTCAAATTAATCAAGGCTAAAAGTAAAAGTTGAAATAGGGTCATCATCTTTCCTAGATAAGATGTTCTCAAAATGATCCCTTTTCACTCAGCCAAGGGCAGGTCCATCAGGTACAGTTTTTCCCATGCTAGCCCATTTCTCAAAACTGGGCTCAACGAAATGAAAATAATAAAAACACTGGAAATAATATTTTAACTTAAAAACTACCTGCACAACTCTGCTCTCTACATTGTCTAATTTATGTCTCAGAAATCTGACCACATGAATACAAGCCCAGAAGGGTAGCGGGCATGCAGGGTTGGGGAAAGAGAAGAGCCCTCCACAAAAGTCTCAGAGGATTTTGTCTACTACATTTTGGCTGGAGCTTGGACTAATGGCATCTCTACAAGCTATGGAGATCACAAGGGGTCCAAACAGGCATTTTCTATCTTAAAGTATTAAAACTTCAGGGGTAGGCATAGGTCTTTTCCACTATTTCCCCCCTGCCTTGTTTCATAAAATGCTACTAAGAACATGAATGGGAAACAACTACTAAATCATATCACCCATTAGTTGCCAAGACAAATTATCTGACTCAACCTGTATTATCTGGCAAAAAAATTTGGACATCCAAATGTCCAAATTCATAAGCAAATAACTTGCTTTATAAAAGGGGGGGGTGGGGGGTGGCAAGATCTTCACCAATAATCAGTTGAAGATCTCCATGATTCACGGCAGAAGAACTAACTTCTGCAGAAGCCAAGACTCAAAAATCAAATCTCCCGTCAATCCTATCACTAGGCATGAAAAGCTCTAGCCTTTTTTTCCTTCATGAAAACACAGTGAAGAGAGCTTAACGTGTTTTTCAGACACAAACCATTGCTTTTTTTCCATTTCACTCAAAGGAGAGGAAGTACACTTAAGAGGATTTTAACTCAAATTACTCATAGAACTAAGTGCTATTCATAAAAATGTCTACCTTCATTCTCATATACATTTATGTCAACTATTCTATTCTTACCTTCTTTCTCCTTCCCCCTCCCCCCGCCAAGGTTTGCCTGTTACCTTCTTAATGATATTGAAGCTGCCCTTAAGGTGATAAACAGAAAACGGCAACATAGCTTTTCTTCTTTCCTTTTCATGAATTAATGTTGATTCAGGTTACACTCATCCAAAACCTTAAAAAACCATCCTGCCAAAATCTGACTTTCATAAGTGATTTACTTTAGTACTTCATCTTTGCAATATCTCTAACTCCTCAATCTTAATTAATTAAAATTTTATTACCACATTTGGAAAGCAAGTCAAAATTTGATTAATTTTGCCAACTGGCTGAATAGATGTCCTTAGCTTTTAAGTCATCAGATTTCATTTTACTTGGGAAGTTTAAAGTCTTAATGGCTTTGCCTAATGAGTCATTTGAGAACTGATACAAAAATAATGTTTTGTTCAATCAAGCGGGGGAAAAAAAAAAATCTTCCTTTAGAAAGCTATTTCTTGTAGTGCTAACATCCTACAATTAAACTTAAATGGGAAATAACATTTGAGTACAGATATATCACTTAAGAAGCTTCACTGCTTTAAAAGAAGCTGTACTCATTTATTTCAAAACATCATTGGAAGTCAGACACATTACTTTCTTTGAAATAGGTAAGGAATATTTATATGACAAAATAAATCTTAGTATGACTCAAACTCTTGCAGTTGTTTAAGGCAAGATCAAACCACCTAGTTCACCCCCAAGAGAGCGGTTAAAAAAAGAAAACACCCCTAAGCCTTGGCATCAAAAGTTTATTTCTCTTCTAATGAACTACAACTGCGTGTACTATGTAAAAAAGCCACTTATCTGAACTCAGTCAGCAGTCATTGAGCACATGCTGGCTAGGCATGTATTAAGTAGAGAATGACGAGCTAGAGCAAACAGCAATTGCCATACAGAGTGGTATAATGTTGTAAGAGTAGTAGAAACACTTCAGAGAAAGCAGGAGCTTCCATTGTTTCAGCACAGCACTACATTGCCAAATGTAGTATTATGCAAGTGTACCACAAACACTGTAACTATTCATCACATGTATCAGAAATAATGCTTACACCAGTAATTAATGTATGGCATCCCCCCAAAACATAAGGCTTATGCTTGACTATGAAGAAATGAAAACCACACTGTTGAAGAAAACGAGCAACCAGTCGCGTACACCAGCACACAGTGAATAACATAAACCTCTGCTACACCAGAGAGCAAGCAGTAAACACCAAGATCCCCTCCCCTCTCTTTCACTGGAGAAGACAACACATGGCCAATGTTAAGACTCAGCAAGTGAGCTGAGCACTGGTTGAAAGGTATCATACTGGTAAAAGCTTGCTATGTTTGCTCTATCTGTGTAATAAATTCAGTGAAGAGTCAGTGTCTTTGTCCTCTGCAGCTGATTTTGTCCCACAGTACAAAGACTTCTATTGCAACATTTCCTATGGGCCTTCTCCTTCTCTAGCTCATCCTGTCCCAGAAGTTCCTAAGTTCATGGCAGTGAGTTTCACTCTGACTTCTCAGAAACCTAATTTGCAGAGTATGACTACAGTATTTCATTTCTCTGCAGGATTCTTAGAGCCATATGTTTAATGAATCCCTGATCCGGATGAGTAAGATTATATCTTTTCACTGCATCTCACAATACGAGACCAAGGAAGGGAAAGAAGTGGCACTTAGTGAATTCTCAGAGAGGGCATTTAAAAGAGATCACTAGCCTTGTTCAGTGTACTGTTTTTATAAGCACCCATTATGCCATCTGTCAAGGACAGAATACTGGGCAAAGACTGACCATTTTAATCAAGCCAGTTTATTGGGATGTTATTTTTAATTCTTTTTTTAAACCTACAATATACAAATACACATTTGTATTTATTTGAACATGACAATGAAAAGTCATCTGCCATCTGAAGGATGCTTCTAAAAATGTAGTCAATGATAAACTTACTGACACAAATAAACATCTATTTCAAATACAATGTTTCTAAATTTGCAGCAGACTTTTTCTGTATTCTAGGAATATCTACTTAGTAGTACAGACCAGAATAAATTACCTTCTGTTAGCCAAAATTATTATTCTTAAAGCTATTATCTATCCCCTCTATTCAAGTAATTTCTATCCATTCCCTGTCAGGTTTGATAATACAGATTATTGCATGAAGGCAGATATATCTTCCAATTGTACATGAAAGAAATTCTAAAAATTACAGAATGTAATGCAAACTTACCAACTCTATTCCCTGTGGAAAAGGAGTGTCTTCCCAGTCCTTCTGAGGAAATCTTTGTATTATTTTTCCCAAACCTTCTGTTGGGCCTGCTGAAAGATAAAATTCAATTACTTAAAGGCAAACTGGAGGAAGTTAAATCACCATAAATTTAAGAATATTTTCAGAACATACCCAATATTAGGAAAAGTTTTGCCACAGAGGCAGAACAGGCTCCTCAAATGTGTCTTGCAAGTCATGTAATAAATACAATCTTAATATTCTCCAGTAGTAACACGAGGAGTCACTACATGAAACAAAGCTGCATCCAGCCTATACCCGTCATGCATGTTTTCAAGGTGACAGATGATTACTGGTAATTCTAGTCTCTCTCTATAAACAGTAGTAAATTAAAAACTAACATGATGGATAATGTGATATTTAATAAAAGAAATCAAACATTTGTCAACAAGCGGTTTTCAAAAAGAAACCTACAGATTAAAAATTTACATGATTTATCCAGGACACTCTAGTTCCTTGCCAGTATTTCTAGTTGGTTTCCTTGGACAAGTCAGCAGTGATTTTCTACAAAGAAAGGTGTAGAGAAAAACTGCTATTTCTGATAACTTCTCTGATGCAATTGTATTTTTTTTTTACCCCCTCCTTTTTTTAAGGCCACAGTGCTATAGATAGGAAGCCCTTGAGAAACACCACAAATATTCAACTATAGCGTCCAGGAATGCACATACAAACATGAATTTTGTTCTTCACCTGCAAAGTCCTGGAGGAAATATTGCAAAAATCATAACTTTTTTTACTGAATTTTAGCTCTGGGATACACCACAACATAATGTGGCAAAGTGAAAGCAATTTTTACATTAATCAATACTATCCTGAAGGAATGTTGAAAGCTAGGACCATTTTGAACTGAGCCACTACACAATGTAAAGCATGCAATCAATAGCCTTTAACTTATGTTTTCCACATTTAAAGCATGGTACAACAGTAGGAAGAATGATCTTTTCTCTTGCACAAATCTTGCCTTTTCCTACAGAAAAAAAGCAAATTCTCTGCTTTATTTATCTTACAAGTATACCAAACAAATTGAAAAATTAATATTATTCTGATTTCTGAAGGAAACTGCTTTAACATGGCCAAGTATTTCACATGCACATTGAAGATCCGTCTAACATTCCACATACATTTTAAAGCTAAGAAAACAAGATTTCTGCAAAAACATTACCTATCCATCAGTCTTCACTCTAGCAATTTCTGCATCTTTTGGATGATTTCAATGTAATTTCAGAGGTAAGCGGACACAAAACACACACATGCTTGCAAATCAATCGCTGCGTAGAGACGAGAGGCACAAACTCTTGTTCTTTCCTCTACTCCGAACAGAAGGAAAAAGCACCAGAGCTAAACAGTTACCTCTTCTGTAAGGCAGCACCCACCCCGGCAATCAGCAGCTATATTCAAACCGATCAAGCAGAGCACACACAGCTCTAGACTACCACTGTATTTGCATTCTTTTACCCAGTAAGCGGATTATAGGAGAAACAGGGTCAATATGGAAGCAAGCTGATATCACTGCAAGCATGGATGAAAGTCTGATTTAAAATAAAAACAGGTACTTAGGAAACCAGTTTTCATAAAACTATACATAAAGCTTCCTAAATGGCAAAGTTGAAATCTGCAATCATTTAAAGTATCTTTTAGTAGTTTTAATAATCTATGCTGACCCATCACATTCAATTGGATCACTCTTTCTCTAAAGTCATATTACAAAACTTCGAGATTAAACACTAAAATTTTTTAACATTTTCTTGTGAAATTCTCAAAACTATAATATTATGAAACAGTACAAATTCTGCATTAGTAGTAGCAGTCCATATGTGTTGCTTCCTCTGCAGACACCCAAGCAGCAGCAATGAATACATTATTTTCCTGGTTTTACCACAAAAAACAATTTTCAGTCTGACGCAACTCAAGTCTGCTAGCATAAAGCAATTAATAAATCAATGTTATGGTGGAAAAAAATATGCTTCCTTTAAGCTTCCTGCTAATTTACAGTTTGAGTTTGCTTCTAATCTTAAAACCCACAATAAATTTTACAAGGCATTTAGGTAGAATCAATCTGATAATTTAGTAAAAGTATTTTCTCCAGTTTAACGTTCTTAACGTTCTATGATTTTCTCTTGAAAATAATTTAGGAACAGATGTTCTTGGTACAATGGGCATATAAACTACACAGAGTAAACTCCAAACAGCAATCTCACCCCCAAGATAACACATACTGATTGTGATTCCCAAGGGCAGCATGCTGAAGAACTGCAACCAGACTGGGTTAGCTATGAGATGTAACTAGCAGTAAGAGATGTAATCAGCAAGTTAAAAGCCAAAGGAGATATATTTAGAGAGAAGCTGCAGAGGTGCTGAGAGAGCAGAGTTAGGAAGTGGCAGAAACCAAGGAACAAATACAGACGTGGCTACAGCTGCAGTTTTTGTAAGGAAAGGGAGCTCCATATCTATTAGACTGTAAGAACTGAATAGGGTTCTTACTAATTCTTACTAATTTCACTTGTTTAAGATCAAGTGTTGCCTCATGTACTCTCACACAGCATTTTCTACTAAATTATCACTCCTCTCCCCCCACCATTTCATCTCAACATCCTTCCAAAATTAGGAGGCATAAATGGAAAGGCTTTACCATTCCCTCCCTAAACAGCTCTCAGAAGAGCAGACAGTCACACACCTTCCCTCCTAGGCAGGCAAAAAACCTCCTGCATCCCTCCTTTCTTCTATAGACATCCAGCCCCTATTTTCATCTTCCATGTAAAAAAAGAACAGAACAGCTACATTTTCAACTAGATATGGTTCAACCAGGAATGTATATGTATTTTGTTGTTAGCATGCAATAAACAGCCTTTAGCCTTCTGTGCTCTCCTCTTACCCTTCACGTTTGGTATCCCACTCAGAGAACTCGTCTTTCCTCCCATTCCTTTACACAGTCACCTACTTGATAGCCTCTACTACTCTCTTCTTCACTCTGAGAGGGCTGTTCCTTCGCTGATTCAGTATCAGAACTTCTTCCCTTGTTGAGTTACAGTCTCAAATTACCATGTTATCTGCTTTTCATAAGCCCTGTCTTTGTCAAACCTCTTCTTCCTCTAGTTGTTCTAATGCTGGCAGATGGAGCAAGGAAGAGACAGCAAACAAATGCAGCCAAGACAGCAGTGAGCACAAGCACCCTCCAAGTAGAGCAGAACTTGTGATTGAGAGACCAACAGCAAGAAACGGCAGAAGGACTGAGGTGAACAGAGATACCGAGACTTCCTGGAAAGGAAGTATCAAAGAATTACAGCAGCAAAAAGAGTTCAGTCCCTGCTATGTGTAAGTCCCCTATGTTTCTCTGTGGGAACACAGGTGACAGGTTTTTTTACTCTGAATCCACCCCACTTCTCAAAAGACTGAGACCTCTGACACTACCAACGACACCTATGAATAATGAAATCCATTCATCACATTTTGAAGCTACCAGTCTTTCTAGTTCTCTTTTTATTAGACTGCTAGAAAGACACTCCATACATTACAGTATAGGAACTTCTTTTAATTCAGAATTAAGAGATGTACAATTTTTTTAAAAAAAAATTTGTAATATTCACTCCTTTATGCCAAAACATTACCAGCCTTTTTAGGTTACTTTCCTTGGAAGGCCACTAATGCTGGCCACCAGTGTTAAAAGATCTTACTGCATGTAATTCCATTTTGCTTTCAAGAAGGATTATAAACTTCAGTAGGAATTTACCTGAAAGAAATGCACCTCTGAACATTTTCTGAAAGCCAGATTGAACTTCTTATGCTACCTGAACTTGCACTTCAGTTCATCTCTGGGATCAAAGGGAAATCATTCCAAAACAACTAATAATTAAATTGAAGTTTCACATGCTGAGGAGATACCTTGAAATCATTACATATAGAATAAAATGTTCCAAGTACTATTTAGAAAAAATCATTTTGCACTTTTCTGCACATGCATTATTCTTCTCGAAGTCTCAAGTAAAGCCAAGGCGAATTCTTCAACTAGATTTTTAGCATGGACCCTTAAATCCTTCTACTTTCAAATTGTTTTACTCCTCTCTACTACCAAACACAAACAGAGTTTCTGTACAACACTCCTACGTGCTTCAAATCTTTTCCTCTGGAGTACTGAAGGCAGGTAGAGGATGGTTTCAAAATTGCGATCAACTGGATACTTTATCATGGTCTAATTGAAGCCATAGTTTTGAATCTGATCGCGTAACACATCTTAGTAAGTTACTAGATTTAAAAATAAGACATACAAAGATGTACAAATACAAATATGCACAAACTGGTTTGGGTTGCTCTTATTTCAGTGGGAAGTAAGTGCTTTCAAGAGAAAAAATGAGGAGTGGCAATAAGCTCTAGCCACTTAGAGCCTGGTTCAGAACATTACAAATAGTTTTACAAGGTGACTTTAAATTATAATAGAGCACACCATTATATTGACTTATATTCTCCTTGTAGCTAAGATTAGATTACCATCAGTATGATAATAATATGTGTTAAATCGTTCTAGATACTCAACAGACTCAGAAATTTTTCTTCAGCATTACCTAGCAGATTTAGCTATTGATTCATCAGGTCTGAAACATCACCTGCTCTAGCCAGCTTAAAATGTCCTCAGAGATAATTAGCAGATTCTACACAGTATATATGGGCTGGACAAAGGTTTGTTTATTAACAACTGGCTGCTTCATAGACTACCAGTTATTGTCACAGGAAAACCAGTCTTGACTCAGGGAATTGGTACTTCAATTTAATTTATTGCCAATTAACATGAAGTTTTGACCACTGATTCAGGTACAAAGAAGACAATAAACAATTAAACAAACATCTGGGAACACATCTTTCCTCTCCCTTCTCAGGCTCAACTTCAGTCCAGCACATCTCCTCCCCACTCCCTAATCTCAGCTTCCCTTGTCGATCCAACCATCCCAATTCATTTGGCAAGGTGACGGGCAGTGCAGGAGGTTGGGGATCATGCACATAGCAGTTTTATTCTGCTGTTCCTTGCCTCTTTTTCTTCTGCTCCAGCACAGATCTACAGGCTACAGTCCCTCCAGGGGCATCCCCAACCTGGCACAGGTCACCGGTGGCCAGCGTCCCTCAAGGGGTGTGCTTCCTCTGGCATGGAGTGCCTCCTTCCAAGAGTGTGTCCCTAGCCGTATCCCCAGCAATGTCCCCTTCCACATCTCCTGCCTCTCATGGCTGTTGCTCTATCTTGAGCAGAGGTGAGCAGATATGCCACCAGCTCCTCTAGCTGGCTGAGGTTTTGGCACACACTGGGGTGTTTACACCGGTTACAAAGCTGGCTGGAAGCAGCTGTGACTGGCACAAGGTAGTTCCTGGCCTCCTCTCGTACAAGTTGTCCCCTGCTCCCAAAACTCAGCAATTTATGCCCAGCACAGTTACTCCTGATTTTTCGATTTTAGAGGCCGCTGTTGGGAAAACACTCTTGAAAAAAGAAACACTTCCTATCTACATCCAGTTCAAGTGCAACTGATTTGGTATCCAAGTTTTCAAAAAAAATGAGAAAAGGATCCTTTTCAGAAAGGCTCACAGAAGTCTCAAAAAAATTCCAGATATTAAACAGTCAAAGTTAAGGCCCACAGCAGTTAAGATGAATCTTTAGAAAATCACCAACTTAAATACAAAGAAAGATCAAAGTTGGAAAAAAGAGTTTATGGAAGGATGCATGAAGGATACATCATAAAAATGCAACATTTTAAAGGAAAAAAATTAAAGTGTATAGTTCTGTATCCAAGATACGAGCATCAGAAAAAAATAAGCAAAATAAGTATTCACATCCATGAGATGTGAATAAAAAAAAGAAAAATTAACACCCCCCCAAAAAACCAAACAAAAACCACAAAAAAAACCCAAATCAAAAGAAGCCCTGTCAATCCTTCCACAGAAAAATCCTGAGATAGAGATTTACAAATCTACTTATAATGCATAAAATCTAACTATTTCACATGGCTTCTTAAATTGTATACAATACAGATAGATTGGAAACACTGTTTCCATCCCACCAGAATTTAGTTTGTTTTCATGCAAGGGCAATCAGGGCAATTCTTCAAAATCTTGGAATTTTATATGTTTGCAATTACAAAGTAAAATTTGTTGTAATTTGATAAATTTGGAAAAGAAATAAAATTATTATTTTCAAATACACACGTTACTGCACTGCAAGTTGCATTCTCTGTGAAAAGTTTAGACCCAGGAACACTTGAAAGAATCTCCATTCTACAAGCAGCGAGGACCTGGCCTGCTCTTGCCACAAGAAGCTTCTTACTTTGATTGGAAGTGTACTTCACCCAAATACAGAAATTTACATTTAATCCTTATACTGAAGCAAAAAGATAGATAAAAAAGGTCTGTCTTATGGACTCTACTCCTTTACATGAATGCAAATACAAAGTAATTCACTTAATGCTGCTGCACAAGTTTAAAACCTGTGCAAGAGAAGACTCAGTAGCTGCGCTCCCATTTAATAATAAAACCAATTCAGTACAGTATGCTCACACATACTTTATAGTGTAATTACTGTTGATTTCTGTTGGCATTTTTCAATCGAACTAGTTAAATATCAGTAAAATTGTAGTAAGTCCCTAAAATCCATGGTTTGGAGTGAGGGGGTGTCAATGCCATCTGGCTTCAGCTGACTTTTATTAAGTCATTCATCTTTCAGCAGAGCAGTTATGTCTCAAGATATCAGATTATTCAAAAGGTGGCTGCAACTCAACACCTAAGTGATTTTACATTCTCAACTGTTTTAGCACAACAGGCAGAAACAGAAAAAAATCAGATCATGGGATTTCAACAACAGCTATAATTTGTTTCAATATATGCTGCTGATAACTACTGACAAGTTTCCAAAAATATCAAGGCCACATACCACATGTTAACTCATTGCTAAATCAGGTTTCATTCGCATCTTTATTTTTTAATGATTTAACAAGGTTGTTGGGTTTTTTTAATTCTTCTGATCAAGTATTTGAAAACATGTTTAATCAATAATGCAAAATTCTATTTTATGTAAAGGAATCTACTAAAAATATTTAACAAAATTTGAAGACCTCTGTTAAAGAACAAATTAGAAAAATCTGAACGGAGGGGAGGGAGGAGAGAGAACACTTATAGGTATGATTTTGCCCTTCCAGTAATGCCTATGCCTTCGCTATGCATTCAAATGTATCCACTGGTCTCCCATATTTTGTATAATGGGTACAGTTACTCTGAGTCTACATGGACTGAGGCTCACTACATCAGGTGGGCTTCAAAAGTGCATACACTGACATTGTGACAGACTGCCATTTCCTATTCCACTATACTGTATAGCTCACTTGGTTAGAGAGGGAAGTACCTCAGTAATCTCTACCCCACTCTGGTCTCTACTGCTTTCACTGGACAAAGAACAGACTTTGCCCATTTTTTCTGACAAAAAAATAAAATAAGGTGATTCAGATTTTCCCGTTAATGTTTTAGATCCCGACCACATTCCCTCCACTCTGCATCTATCCTTTCCAAAGTCTTTTTTCAAGCCCCTTTTATGAATTCTTAACACTAAAGGGACATTCCTTCAATATCCAAGTGAAATACCTATTAACTGAAGCTAATTAACCAAATGTGACACCACATTAAAAACACACACACACACACACACTGAACAGCCAGTGAACACCAGTAGTACCTCCTCAGTTAGCGCTTGCCATTATCTCCTTTACAGATCCCAGATCTACACAGATTCCAGAGGTTTTGTTCCTCATTCCACTCCCTTTATCGAGAGTGACAGGAAGAACTCGCACTCGTTAATATTGACACCTTGTCCTCAAATTGGAAAAATAGGTTATTCCAATGTTAATGGATTCAGATAGCCACAGCCAGCAAGAAGGATCTTCGTATCATCAATACAAAGATTTCTGTCTTTTGGTATTCTTTCAAATAATGTGCAAGCTGCCCAAAAACCTAGTGGAAACCCCATAACTAGCACTGCTGATTGAATTCAGATCAATTACACAGAATTTTCTGGAGGTTTTTGAAACCGCTTAAACTCAGATGCACTATACACATCATTCAGACAACAAACTACTTAATATAGTATACATGTGCATGAGCATAGCATGGAACATCACTGCATATTAACACTGTGTTCCACATAAAATAATAATTGCTTTCATTATTAATTATATACGCAAAACATGCCTGGCAGTAACAAGAATTCAAAAGACATATTTCCAACAAAACTACTGCCATTACTATCATTAAACACCCATATTGTTATCTTCATAAAGATATTCCTACAAAAGCAAAACTATTCCTATACTTTAACTGAAGTATTTTGCAATGTTTTTTCTTTCATTTTGTAGTAAAATATTTATATGTCATATAAAGTGGGGTACAAAAATTGTGAAGATATTGCAGCAATTTTGAAAGTTGTGATTTTACACCTACAGCAATGAATTGCAATTTCATTTTCATTAAGGGTGCCAGGTAATAATAATCATCATCGTCATCATCCAATAGTGTCTTTACCTTTAACATGGCTTAACTGTTTAATCCGTTAAGAATCAAAGCTGACCACACAGTAAATCAGCCTTCAAATTTTTAGACATTATGTTCTTGTCCCTGTACAATACATACATATAGTGAATTTGCCCAGACCAAAACCAAAATTTCAGCCTATAAGAATGCTGAATGAGTAGTCTATACCTTAAGCTATTAAGGAAAAAGCAACTTTTCTCCCCAGCTAACCTCTTCTGATCTGCCCTCTTTCTCCTTCCCCTTTTCCCATCTTTTTCTTTAAACAATACAAACATGCAACACATTAAAATTCTGGCATAATTTGCTGGCTCCTGAACCCTAGTCCCCTAAACTCCCTTCTTATATAAATCTTTCCCCATGAAAGGTCACATGCCATCTCTTGCTTGCCCTTGAAATTCCAGAAGCGAGCTGTTAATGCAACTTACATTCCAAATTAATGAGAACTGTGATAAACTCTGTCTTTTCACTTACAAACCGCTGACAAAAATACATCTGAGCTCTAAATATTATGTTAATCATACATGCAAACTTTGGATGTAAGCACTTCGGTGATCTGTTACAAAAGATATCATTTTCAGGTCTGCGCAGAAGAAACACTACAGATCACAGAGAAAGAACATCAGTTATTTTGCCACACAAAATACTTTGAAACTGCCATTATAGATCCTACATGTAAAGTTAATAAATCATTTCAAGTATTCAGAAGTACAACTTTACACATTCAAAGTTAGAAACATACTGTCAGTGTGAAAGATATACAGATACAGGTGGCAGAGTATAGTACTGCTTATCCTTCTTTTCAAAACAGTACCTAGTGCTAAAGAAATCACCAAAATCTGCTGTGAAGTAAAATCCTTTTCATATCAAAGTTCTTAAACAATTTGAAACAGCAGAAGTTTTAAACTACCAAGGATTCTTGTCACTTTTTAGGAGTTTTGGAAAAGCTCTTCATGGAAGCATGAAGGCAACTCATGTTGCATCTTCTGCCTCCGTTTATAAAAGGGAATAGAAATGTACCTGAGGTCTCCCAATACCTTTAAAACATCACTGCAGAAATCTTCATGCCAGAAGACAGAAAATACCACAAAAGGTATCTCTATTTTAACTCAGTCTCAATACAGAAGTCAGAGCTGGAACCGAAGTGAATAAGAGGCCAAAGGAGAACTAACATTAAATACCTACAAAGAAAAATATTTCTTTGATAGGCCTAAAACACATGGCACAAAGTTCTGAAAAAATCTGCTTGACCCCATTATAGCACATCACAGGCTACGTGCATCTTAAAGTCTGAAGTAGCCTGGACATTGAGATTTACTTAAAAAGCATTTAACTCTGATGTATTCTAGAGAAGAAAGACTTTATTACAGCCTAACAGCCACAAAAGGTTAAACAAAATGCTGGTACTTTTAGGAAGTCGGAGTGAGGACAGGCTTCCCACAATGACCACAGACAGTATTTATACAACTGACAAAATTCATAGTCAGTTCATCTTAATCAAGTCAAAGAAATGCACACAACAATCTTGGGAATTTGAACAACAGACGTTCTGGAGGCTTGCCATATTATCAAGGATACAACAAATAATAGGATAAGATGATCCTCAGGCCCTTTTTTTTGTAAGCAGGAAAAATTTGTTGAACTTATTAGAAAAAAAGGTAGTATTTCAATCTTCCCCAAAATGTACTGGCACTGCTAGTCAGGACTACCTGAAATACCTGGATGGTCCAAATTCCTGAAAGCCTCAATATTTGATTTTGGTACTTTTCTATTTTGCAGAGCCATTTTATATACAGGGAAAGGAAGCATAGAGAAAATTATCTATGCCCTCAAAGGATGTACAAGAAACAGGCTCAATCAATACCACCCAAATCTTAGATTACCACCTTATTCACAGGATCACCCTTCCCACTGTTGCAATAGATATTCTTCTGTGCAAGTCAACTATGTAAATAAAGGAAGAAACATATTCTGGCTTGTATTTTAATTAAGTTAAAGCATGGGGGGGCACACTGAAATATGGCAGTACATGCCATATCTCATTCCACTAAACCAACAGGTGTTTCTGCTGAAAGAAGACTAGCAAGGCTAGCAGTTGCTACTTAGTCAGAAAACCTCTAAAATAGGTTTGAAAAGTCTGGGGAAAATTCACATTTAAGGATGAACTTCATCCACTGAAGTTGTATCGATGCAAAGCGAAATTAAAATGGATAAATACCATAAAAAGCAGAAGAGGAAGGAAATCAGAGAAAAGGGAAGCATGGGCATAATGAAGAGGAAGAATAGGGAATAAATAGGGATGTTATAATCATCGCCATAGGTTAGACGCATATTTACCTACTGCAATGGTGTCCGTCCCTCTAATATATACTGCTCAGTATTGGGCACAACAGTACTGGCTGATACATTGTGTGACGGTGCACACAGTGATTTGGTCAGCCAGAACTCCATCAGCTTCTAACCCCTCTGAAGAGCCATATACCAAACATCACCAAGTCAGTATTATACCTGAAAAACTGTTAGTCATGTAAAGTGCTGTCTCATTTTGAAAGCCATGCTTAAAAACAAAACCTTAATAACCAATGGCAATGACCTCACTGACATGCTTCAACCGTGACCTCTGTAAAAAAATTATTTCTTTTTGCTGCTGTTGCATCTACTGTTTTTAAAGGCCCACGTAGGAACTTCTGCAATAACATGAAGTGTCCTTTAAAAAGCTTTTCTGACCTAGGACCTACAAAGATGTCAGTTACTGTTGAAGAACCCTTCAGTACCATCATCCTTCACCTTCCCCTAGGATTCCAACTCCCCCAAAATTTTATCTGGCTAACTTACTGATACAATTAACACAGCATGGCTGTAACAGCTGGATCTCAGGACTCTTCCTTCCAAATAGAAGTTTGGGACATAATACACTTCTGGACATACACTGTATTTTTGCTGGGTGGACAGTAACATGGCTTTGCAAGTCTTAAAAGGAAATAACAGATAAGAGAAAGCAACAGTGAATGTTAAAAAATTTTCAAGTTATTCCCTATCCAACAGCTGGCATAACATTCAAGAAATTGGAAAAAAGCTTGGGGGGCTGGCAGGGAGAAAGTTTCCTGCTCGCTGACAATTCCCCTTCTTGTTTGCAAACAAGTAACTTTTGCCAGCTTCTGGATAGGAAGGGAAGATCAGACTTCAAAATAAACATTCTATGTTAAACAAACATTCTTTTGCACACACCGAACTGAACAAGACTTCCCAACTGTCTTGGAAAAATCTTTTTTACTTATTTTCAAGAAGGTATAAAAATTAAGATGACAAAACTGTACTCAGCTTTGTACTCTGAATCAATGTCTTAGAGCTTCTCAGACCGCTCACAGAAAAAAAGAAAATTTAGGCAGCTTCTCAGTTCTAACAAAGAATGTATACTGCTTTGCTTTAAAAATAACACTTCCCTATTTATTAAATCTGATTTCTATTTTCAGTAAGTTATCTTCCTCCCATAACCACCCTTTGATTTATCTTTAACTGATATACCCAATAATTAAAAATTAAGCTCCCCTGTGAAATTTCCTAACCATAACTCTAAGATTATAATTTTACCCTAAAACAATTTCACATTTTCAATATTATTATGTCAACATATTAATCAACACCCATTTCAGCATACAAAATTTAAATACATTATACAAAACTAGCTTGAGTAACTACTTCTCTTTAACCTTTTTTTACTTTTTGGCTGGTTGGTTTTTTCAGCAAACATTGATTGCAAGTTTAGAATAAGTATACAGATATTTACAGTTCAGAGCTGCAAGTAGCTGTAACTGTAATCTGATTTTGCCAAGTATAAAGAAAAGCTATTCATACTCTCAAATCCAGCAAAGAAACAACTTCACAAAAAGGCTTTCTACACTTACTCTTAAAGAAGCCTGTTCATCTGCTGAAACTTATTTTTCTAAATCACTTTATAGGAGTATAATAGATAAGGAAGAATGTATCTACAACAGTTCTTCTGTATCAGTATGCATTTAGAGGATTCCTGAATAGGAACATTCAGGTGTAAATGCAATAATTAAAACATACCCTAAATATGTTAAAACACTTGTTCTACTTTTTATTTTAAGTACAAGCATGTTTGCACCTCTTTTTTTTTTCCCTAGGAGCAGAGTAGAAACAAAGCTAAACTGGGGATGGGGGAGGGGAGGGAATCCCACATTTATCATTTTACTGACTATATGTTATTTGTTCAGATATACAAAATAACATCTTATAGCTTCTGGAAGTGTCTAATCATGCGTGGTAATAGTCAGAGAAAATCATAATTATATCTATGAACGACATCATACAGATAACAATCCTAAACAAAATTCAGGCCCAGCAAACTGAATATAGAAATATGCTACTCTGCTCTACTGAAAATGTTAAGAATATAGTTGAGAGGGCTTTTGAAATCAACATCATTCATACCTGTGTGAATGAACATTGATAAAAAAGGTTAACAAAGCCTTTCAGACCCTACAGAATTTAGGCAAATTCCAGAATAAATCCTCTATAAAAAGTTTTCTAATATTGCAATTCTATTTTCATAAAAAAGTGCTAAATAACAAATTAGAGGAAAAAATCAAATCAACCAAAAAACAAACAAAGAAAAAATCCACGAAACTTCACTACAAAAAAACACTGAAAATCTGTATGAGGAGAGGAAGAACAACTAGTGCTGTGATCAACAAGCTACTGAAGCCTGAATTCCTAAAGGGATTGATCCCACTCATTAGAATCTTAGTGTAATAAGGTCTGAGCGCTGATAAATTCTTCCTCCATCTGTAACACCTGCTCCACAGCAGTCTGGTGCGCAACAGCATTTTTATTGTACTGTAAGCTTTTTCTAACTTTGAATACTTGTACAGTTCTTCTATTGGACTACCTACTTCCACAAACCTTGTCAGAACTCAGTACTTTCAGCATCTTCTGAATTGCTAGCTCTTTGGCTTTAACAGGATACCTTCACCCTTCCCCAGTTGGTTTCCTAAACAAATGAGGTTTATGCAGTGCATACTGTGTTAGTCTATCAGCTTCTCTCCACTCCCTTCAGCTGTTAGCTATAAACATACTTACAATAAACGTAGGAATACAAAACCTGAAATATATCAATAATTTACTATTAAACTCAATGCATCATAACACTTACTATTGGTATTGCTTATTCTAAGATGCAAGTAGGGAAAAAAATTTCTTTTACAGAAACAGCGTCTTGAGTTCAAGAAATGCTTCCAAAACTGATGCATATGCTACCAAAATAATATTAGATCTAGTCTATTTGACAGAATACGATTAGTAGTAGCTGGATATACAGGGTGGAATAAGCATACACAAAGTTTGGGGTTGGGTCGTTTGTAAAAGATGTGTAAACTCTTGGACAAAGACATTTTTCTAAAGCAAACAACGAGACTTGCCTTGAAGCACACATTTGTATCCAATGGTCTGAACAACTGGTTTTGTTTGAGGGAGGGAGTCACAGAGCTCAAATTCAGTCAAAAAGGAAAGAATTCTGAAACAATTTCTCATAAAAATGGTGATTCAAAAGAGCATTCCAAAATGAAACACAAAGATTTCATGCCTATTGCATGTCTAAATAAAAAGTGGAAACAATGCAAAGCAAATGGGTTTCTCAAAATGTATATAAAATTACATATTTTCCCTATTAAAGAGATTCATAAACAACCACTAAGAGGAACACAAAATTTTTTTTTCTTCAAAAATTACAATGGTTTGTGTAACATCATTTAAGACCTACTGTCAGAAGAACTTCAAGCAAATATTCAAATTGCATGAGGAATCTTATCCCTACCACAGTCTATCTTTGAAAAAGATAAAATTAGATTATCACTGTGAATTATCACCTGAACATTTTGCTGATGAGGAAAACTGTCACTGTACAAGACCAAATACGTCTTCTCAAGTGTTGACTTGTTTCAAAGGCACCAAGGAGACGGATGTATCTAATTAGCAGGGAATGCAATGTTGCAAAAGAGTAAGCAAAACATTTCCCAGAGCTGGCTGATAACTTTAGTTCAATGCAGGGCTCACCAACATACAGACCCATGATAAGTGAGCAGAGAGTACATTTTTTGAGAAATAGAAGATTCTGCACAGATTTTCCATCCCATGAGGAAGCGCAAATATAGCAGTAGAATATAGTTGTAGCTATACCAACTTCACATATTTGAAGTAGAAGGTTTGGACTCTGTAAAATCTTCACTACAAATCAAACACTTTTTTTAACCTTTTAAACTGAATACATTCTACCTTTCCCTAAATCTTCATATAACTTTTAAAGTAAACTGACTTGTGTAAAGAACACAGGTGTAGTAAGAAAAGAAACACAGTTATAGGTTTACATAGCTTCGTGTATCTGACCTCCAAGCAAAAATACTGAGATAAATGGCTATAGCATTTCAAATTATTTTTGCTAATGTTTTTTAAGTATTTTGACAGCCATATATTTTGCAGCTATCTGTAACATACAAAAAGCTAATAAGAAAAGCGTTTTTACTTTTAAAAATGAACAAAACACACAAATCAATGTTTTAAAACCAAGCCATTTGGCATTACTTAGATCTCTATTTTTTACGTAAATTACCTGAAAGATTACTTATACATCCAAAAATGCTGACTCCTTCTACAGAGTTAAGTTATATTAGCTAATCTCCTTGAAGATTAGCTTGCTAATGAGGTAGACCTGCATAACCTGGTTTTTAACATCTTCATTGGTTTGATGCTAATGTCAAATCTAGCTGAGCAAATAAAATAAGCTTACTATAGTAACAGATAACCAAAGAGCTTCCTCTAACTCTTCTACCAGGTAGAAAGGTGTTATTTGAGTTACCCATCACAATCATTCTCTCTTTGATCAACACGCTGCACAGAATTCACTACACTGTTCCATTTCCACATACAGATCTCAGTTGAAAACTGTATTACCCTGTTTTCCACAGGAATAATCTTATGCATCACGTAAGTTCCTTAAGGGGAGTCGAGGGAAGCAATACAAGAGCGTGCTGTTTTAAATATAGAAAGTAAAGAAAGTAAAAATGTAAGGTTCAGATTTAATGTGCAATGCTTAAGATACTCACAAATAAGGAGGAACTACAAGTTAACGTCCTTCAGCTTTTATTTTCCCCAGATTAGCCTGACCTTACAGGCTTTAATAGGTGGGATCCTGTTAGTTAAAATGCAACAGCACACATACACACAGCTCCAATAGTGGTTACTGCATTTTTTTTGTTAGAGGAACAGAATCATGTCAACTTCAGATTTGAAGTTTTTTTAATTTTGGTAACTGTCTCAGGAACTACTGCTTTATAAAAGAGCAGTATCCGTATCGTCTACTACTACAGTTTCTAAAAAACAAAGTTTTATTTCAGAATCTTATAATAACTGCTGCTGTGTTGATTGAGCTGCTTCATTAGTGTGATGTAAAATACTTACTTATACCAACTGCAGATGCAGCTCTGAACCTCAGTGCAGAAAACTAGGTATAACCCAGCAGTGGCCACATCATGTAATGCAAGAACACATGTAGCATGAGGCTATGTTATCATGGGTGACTCGCAGAGAGGGAAATTAATAGCCCATCCCCTGCCCTTTTTTCTCTTTTTGCCTACTAAATACATCATTATCCTGGACCATTATATTTAAAGAGAGACTGTTTAGTTTTCAAAGATTTTGCCTACTAATTTCACATCAGCCTAACAGCTGTACTCAAAAGACATTTTTCTTGTGACAGATGTCAGAACACAAACATAATGCTTCAACTTACAAAATACTTTCCATCATAATACCACAAAACTTTTAATAAAGGAGGTCACTATCTTTGGTTACCATGGTGACAGATGACCTGTCAAAACAGGGACATCCCCATTTTATACTCAGTGAAAGATTAATTGCTCAAAATCACGAGTAAGTAACAAAGCAATAGATAAAACACCCATACAGCTACTTTATGTCTGAGTGAAATGTCTCCACCAAGGGGTTTAAGTTCCTGTGTCCCCACACAGATAATAAAAATGTCTTTTGTAAGAATTTAAGTAGTATTGTTGCCTCAAAAACCAATTCTTACCATAACCTGTTCTCAACTGTAGCCTAATAATAAATTCTTTAAACTTCAGTAAATTATTCTCTTTAGTTTTGTGGTATTCTTATGTAGTCCACATACAGAATGTTTTCTTAATATAACAGTGAGAAGAATTCAGTGGTATGAAAGGCACTAGATGGTGATTCTACAAGAGCATTTTTGGTTATACAGTAGTTTTGAAGAAAATATCAGCCAAGAACACTCTTTTACATGCTTCTGAAGCCCTGCCAGGACATAAATTAAATGACCTAATATGAATTCTAACTCATAGAAAGCCTCACAATTGAGTTACCTGAGACAGAAAAAGGCAAATCACTGGGACCAAAACAGACTACTGTACTCCACCCATACTAACAGGAAACAACAGAGATGGAATAACACTACAGGAAGTTTACTTACCAAGAACCAGAGCCTGAGCAATGCAGTGCTCGTGCAGTGCTGAATACCTTGTTACCTGAGACTGGAGAACATTCTAATGCAGAATAAGAAATGCATTCAACCAGTCTTGAAAAATAAGGTGCATACACGCACATGAAAGACCACAAGGCTAAGCAAGGCCTTGAATTTTCTCTAGCCTTTCACAAAAAACAAAAATTACAGAAGGTCCAAATATCAAAATTTTCTCATCTATATAAAAAATAATGGATTATCAGTGACATTCCGTGTCTTTCCTTGGGCTAGAAAGATTTTTAACAATGGAACCAGAAAAACATAAGTATGGCCAGACACCCTGATGTAATTGGGAGTGTATCCAAGGAAGTTTGGCTACAAACTCATTTAGGAGCAGAAAAGCTTCCAGTTGCTGTAGGAAGGAAAACAGATCGATGCCCCATTTCCAACATCGTAATTAGAATATCATGTCTGCTGTTCATGGTTTAGAAGCAAGACACCTCAAATTTGCACATCAGAGTTTGAAGTTCCACATGGGTGAACTGCTGACAGGTGAATTTTCATGTACCTATCCCAAAAACCAATTTGCTTATTAAAAGAGAAATGACTCCACACCATGTGGATCAATCTAGTAATAGGCAGTGGGGTTGCCCATCATATCTAAGCTTTCACTCATTTCAAAGAGTCCAGAGCCCTACAGCACTGATGTAAAACTTCTTTTCTAACCAAGACCACAGTTCTAGCACAACATGACAGTGAAAATGAGCTTCCCAATTCTCATGAAACACACGTCACTTTTTTGGAGGATTCGGGGAAGTACAAGTGCTGAACAGTACTCACAGCAAATCTAAGCAATGTTGACCCACTCACCGAAGGAATGCTTGCCAGGGGAACTCAGAACAATTCCAAATACTTGAAGCCATCTGAGGTAACATTTGGTGCAATGAGTCACATAAGATAGAATCACAGAATCATTAAGGTTG